>NC_052351.1:42810258-43110258 GCF_009727055.1 Benincasa hispida
ATCTTATATTATATAATAATAATATTTATTTGAAACGTATAACAAAAAATCTTAACTTTTTACCCATAAAGACAAAAACATGCCAACACAAATAAACAACTCGATTAAGGAGCACCAATCATCTTACACCAATTAAAGATCGTCATGTGTCCTCTAAATTTTTGGCAAGTAAGGTCTTAGATTATTATTATAGAGCCAAAGAATGTTGATAAGAATTTAAACCTCCTATTTCTCTCCCTCTCCTTCCTCTAATTTCTCTCTTTTTAAAGTTTTCTTTTTATTTCAATTTGATGTAAAAAAGTTTACAAAAGAAGTAAAATTATAAATAACCTAGGTGGCCATTTACATGTCCAAACAAATTAAAAGGGAAAATTATCTGACATATAATAGCAAGTTTTTGATAGAATCATATTAAAACAAGGGTTTTATTTATTTATTAAAATAACAATATTTTTTTCTATGTTTACAAAAGAGAAATGAACAAAATTCTCTATTTCCAATAAAATGAACCTAACAAATAATAAATGCAAAGAAGCTACACAGTATCCATATAATTCATTCATTACTGACTTACCAAAAATGGTCAACAAATTATGGAATTCCAAATGTGAATGTGAATATATCATTTCCTAATTAATCTCAAATAAGGCAAGTTAGTTTAAAGGTATTGTTTGTGAATGTTTTTTTTTTAAAAATAAAAATATTTTAATTTACAACTATTCTCTTCTAATTTATTTATGGGTTTGATTAATTACAAGTTTAGTCCCTAAACTTTGAGATATTTGTTTAATTGGTCCTAAACTTTCAAAATCATGGATAGTAAATCTATAATTTTTCAATTTTGTATTTTAATAGTTAAAAAACATAAATTAATTGACCTATTAGTAATTTTTTTTTATAGAAAAAATAAAAGTACATCTATTACGTTTATAATTTTGAAATCTTAACAAGCAAATAAACATAAACTTTCGGGATTGGTTGCAATTTTTTTTAATTTCCTCTAAGGAAAAAAAAACAATAAAAATATGTTCATATACAATTATTCTCTCCTAATTTATTTATGACCAAATGAATTACAAGTCCAACCCCTATTCTTTAAGATATATGTCTAATTAATTCCTATACATTTAGTTTTATTTCTACTAGATCTTTTATAATTCAACATTATTTTTTGAAAAAAATCAAAGTTTACTAACTAAATTTGTAATAAGAAAGTTGAGTGAGGAAATAAAATATAAACTAAATTTCATTTCATATGTAGTATTTGAATGAAAATTTAAACTTTTTAAGCTATAAAGAGAAGCCTTTTAATTGTGCTGAAATTGGTCCGAAACACATGATCCATCACTTACAATTTTTTAAAAATAATTTTCGAAACCTTATATTATATAATAATATTATTTATTTGAAACGTATAACAGAAAATCTTAACTTTTAGCCCACAAAGACTTGAAAATTTGTTCTTCAAAAACATGCCAACACAAACAAACACAAATCAATTCTGATGCGAGTGAGGTAGGTCCAACCATCTTGCACTAATTAAAGATTGCCACATGCGAGGAAAATGGCAGACATGGCTCGACTTGCAGCTTCGTGGATGCATGGCTCGGTTTCGTGGCTAGCGGCTCGGTGGCTCGAAAAAAAAAGAGAGAAATTTTATTTTCTTTACCCTTGCAGGCTGATTGAGATGAGAGTGCAGGGGTTTAGGTCCTATTTATAAGGGATTCGTCAAGCCGTCTCAAAGTGAATCAAGAGATTCAAATAAATATTTGATTTAAATCATGATATTTTATTAGATTACCTAATTTATGTTTAATTTTTAATTTTTAAACCAAATTCAAAATAATAATAATAATAATAATTTTATCCCAAATTCAAATAATCTAAGCTTAGGCTTTATATAAAGTCAAATCAAATTGTGGTTAATACCTTCAATATATCTAAAATTTAAATAGTGGGTGTAATTCATAATTTGATCCATAGTAAAATTTAATGAAGCTCAAAGCTAATCTTCAAGTCCTATTTCAAGTTCAAGTCAGGCCGTTTGGATAGAAGTTCAATCTTACTCCACATTCAATTTGAATTAAGTGGAGAATAAATTCTGCCAAAATTTATATTAGAATTTATTCAAGAAAGAAAGTCAAACCGCGGCCTAAATTCACATTCAGATAATTTGACTAAAAAATGTGTGTGTCAAACATACAAAAAATTCGAAGTCAAGGCTATGTACCAAATTCACAGTTTGATTGGGTTGACACATCAAGTAGGACCAAAGTCGAGAATGTATATTTTACACTTCGATTCGAACTTTATCTTTTTCGAGATTCAAACACCCATATACGTGCATAAATCTCGAAAATGGGCATTTGTTGAAGGAGATATTTTTGACCAATCACAAATTGACACGTCATTTACTAAATCAATGACGATCATCAAATATGGGACCAATTAGGAGTTAACATGTGTCCCAAATGGAACTTGAAGACAAATTTCGATGACGCCACGTGTTTTCATACAAGTGTTGGATTGAGAAAAATTAATTTGACCCAATTTGATATTATAATTTGGGCTATAGTCTAGTTGAACTCGAAAATTGGCTAAATTTGGCCCAAAGGCCAGGTCCATGGACCAACCAAGCCCAAGTCCAATTAATTGGGCTCAAAAGTCAGACTCATGGACCAACTTAGTTCAAGTCCAACTAATTGGGCCCAAAGATCAGGCCCAAGTTCAATTAATTGGTCCCAAAGTCAGGCCCATTGACCAACTAGGCCCAAGATCAATTAATTTTTTATTCTATGTTTACTAAAGAAGAAATGAACAAAAATCCCATTATTTTTAGTGAAATGAACGTAGCAGTAACGAATGCAAAGAAGTTAACACAATATCCATCATGCATTACAAATAATTCATTCACTACTAACCTACCAAAAATGGTCAACAAATTATGGAATTCCAAATGTGAATTTACCATTTCCCAATTAAACTCAAATAAGAAGTTAGTTCAAATGAATTGTTTGCACATGTTTTTTATTCTTTAAGAAAAAAATAAAAATATTTTAAGTTACAACTATTCTCTCCTAAACTTCGAAATAAAAGTCCATCTATTACATTTGTAATTTTGAAAGTTGAACAAGCAAATAAATAACTTTTGGTATTGTTTGCAAATTCTTTTTAATTGTCTTTAAGGAAAAAACAATAAAAATATGTTCATATATGTAACGACCAGATCCTTACATAATAAGGTCTAACCGCTACGACATGCATACTTAGATTTTTTATCATGGGATGCGTTTTGGTAAAAAATTCAAAAAAAATATATCTAAAATTTTATTAATTAGTAGCAAAAATATACAAAAGTTTATTTTACAAAACACCAAGATCCTTAAACATTAGCATAGTGGAACAAAATGCCTATATGACAAAAATAGTGAGTTTGATGGTTGGCCCCTTGAGCGACGTCCAATCATGTCACCTACGCTGTGTTCTTACCTACAAAATTTGTAAAATAGGATGAGTATATAATATACCCAGTAAGTAGTTTTCACTTAAGGTAGTGACCAAATGCATAGTCACATGCAACATGCCATGACAACAAATGATTGGGACCCAAAATATAAACTTATAATAACATGACGTGGTCGGTTATGTTTCCAACGTAAGTTTCTCCTCCCTGGTAAGAAGATGAGGACTTAAGCGAAAACTAACCCATCTAATGATTAGCGGGTCATGCAGTTAGTAAGGCCATACATACCCTACTAGTCCCTAGCATAAACATAACGTAAGAATGAGCCTAGAGGGGTGCAACCATACATGCCCAGTCAGCCCTGGAAGCATAACTTATACCTAATTAAAACTTAACATAATCGTGAATAAACATAATGCATGGGGTCCCTTGTAGAGAAACGTGTTTTAAACATGTAATGCAATATAACAGTAAAAACATAATAAAGAAACACATTAAAGGTACACTACCATAAAACACTAGAATGTGAGATAAACTACTTACCTTTACTGCAATCTTAATGGTTCCTTATGATTTGGTCTTGAAATACTCTTGATTTTTTTTTTATTTTTTTTGTTAACAAAGTGCGTTACATTCCTATTTATAAGGAAGTTTTTCCGATCTTCTTATATATATATATTATATATATATATTATCTTGTTTTATATTTATCTTTTTTTTATGTTTATCTTCTTTTATTTTATCTTTTTTCTAATATTTATCTTATTTTATATTTATCTCCTTTTATATTTATTTATTTGTTTGTTTATGTTTATCTTCTTTTATATTTATCTCTTTTTTTCTTCTTTTTTTTATATGTTTATCTTCTTTTATTTTTAATGTTTATCTTTTTCTTTCTTTCTTTCTTTCTTTCTTTTTTTTTTTATCTTCTTTTATATTTATCTTTTTTTTTATCTTTATTTTTTATGTTTATCTTCTTTTATATTTATTTTTTTTTAATCTTTTTTTTAATGTTTATCTACTTTTATATTTATCTCTTTCTTTTCTTTTCTTTTCTTTTCTTTTTTTTTTAATGTTTATCTTGTTTTATATTTATCTCTTTTTTTTAAAATGTATCATTATTATCTTAAACCTTCTACATATTATTTATTTATTATTATTATTATTTACTTACTATTATTTACTTTAACCGACATACATGTATACGTTGGTTTATTTTTTTTATTTCCTTTAATTTATTTCTTTACTTAACCGACATAGTCATATAATAATTTATTTTGCTTTAAAAACTTACTAGATTTTTCAGATGTCATCTTTATTTATTTCTTAGATATTTACTTGTTTAGATATTTATTTAATTAAGATTTTATTTGTTAATTATTCAAGGATATCTATGGACCAACTTTTAACCTTATGTATTAAATCTAAAATTGATCTTCTCTAACAAATCTTACAAAATAAAAAATTTTAGCTGGTAATTTAGGCAAATATTTGGATTGTTACAATATACAATTATCTTCTCCTAGTTTATTTATGACCAAGTGAATTAAAAGTTCAGTCCCTAAACTTAAACATATGTGTCTAATTAGTCCTTATACTTTTTGTTTTGTTTCTACTAGAATTTTTATAATTCAACATTATTTTTTGAAAAAAATCAAAACTTATTAACTAAATTTGTAATTTTGAAAGTTGAGTGAGGAATTGAAATATAAACTTTTGATACTAAATTTTTAACCTAAATTTCATTTCATATATAGTGTTTAGATAAAAATTTAAACTTTTTAAGCTATAAAGAAATGCCCTTGAATTGTGCTTAAGTTGGTCTGAAACACATGATCCATCATCTACAGAAAGTTTTAATAATATTCGAAACCTTATATTATATAATAATAATATTTATTTCAAACGCTTTTTGCCCAAAAAGATTCTAAAATTTGTTATTCAAAAAACATGCTAACACAAACAAACAACTCATTCTCATCCGAATGAGGGGGCACCAACCATCTTACACTAATTGAAGATCGCCATGTGTTCTCTAAATTTTTGGTAGGTGGGGTCTTAGAGTATTATTATAAAGTTAAAGAAAATTGATAGAAATTGAAACCCCTTTCTCCCCCTCTCCTTCCTCTAATTTCTATCTCTTCAAAGTTTTTTTTTATTAAGGCTAAAAATGGTGATTTGCATTGAAAGAATTATAAGTGAAAGAAACAGAGAAGAAACAAAGGAAAAAGGAAGCATGGGCCAATGTTTAGACAATGGCCAAAAGAAAGTGGCTCATTGTTATTACAAACAAACAATAGTTTGTTGTCACATTCCTCGTAAATTTTCATGGGGTATTGTTATTTTTTTAAAATCAAGCGCACACATTCAACTGACACTTCATGACTGGCGGCTCGGTGGCCCCTAGGCGATGGCTAGAAAAAAAATAGAGAGAGAATTTATTTTCAGGCTGATTTAAATGGGAGTGCAAGGGTTTAGGTCTTATTTATAGAAGATTTGTAGGTCCCATGGCGAATGAAGAGATTCAAATAAATATTTGATTTAAATCATGAGATTTTATTACCCCAATTTAATTTTACTTTTAAATTTTAAATTAAATCAAAAAACTAATAATAATAATAATAACATTCCAAGTTTCATCACAAACTAAAATAGTCCAAACTTAGGCTATATATCAAGTCAAACCAAATTGTGGTTAATACCTCTTATTTATCACAAATTTAAACAAGGGCGTAATTCATAATTTGATCCAAAGTAAAAATGAATCTTCAAGTCCTATTCCAAATTCAAGCCAAGCGGCTTGGATGTAAGTTCAATCTTACTCCACATTCAATTTGAACTAAATGGAGAATAAATTCTACTAAAATTCATATTAGAATTTATCTCAAGAAAGAAAGTCAAAACCGTGACCTAAATTCACATTCGGATAATTTGGCGAAAAAATGTGTGTGTCAAACATACAAAAAATTCGAAGTCAAGTCTATGTACCAAATTCAAAGTTTGATTGGGTTGACACATCAAGCAGGACCAAAGTCGAAAATGTATATCTTATACTTCGATTCAAATTTTATCTTTTTCGAAATTCACCCACCCATATACGTGCATAAATCTCTAAAAGGGGCATTTGTTGAAGGAGATATTTTTGACCAATCACAAATTGACACACCATTTACTAAATCAATGACGATCATCAAATTTGGGACCAATTAGGAGTTAACATGTAACGCCCGGGATCCTTACACCTTATGATCCGACCGCTACGACATGCATACTTAGACTTTTCTATCATGAGATGAGTTTTGGTTGAAATTTCAAAGAACATATCTAAATTTTATTAATTAGATAGAAAAAACTATATAGAAATTTATTTATCAAAACACCAGGATCCATAAACATTAGCGTGGTGGTACAAAATGCATGTGTCTATAATAGTGAGTTTGATGGTTGGCCATTTGAGCGACGTCCAACTCTACCCTCTTCGCTGTGTTCTTACCTGCAAAGTCTGTAAAGATATAGGATGAGTACATAATATACCCAGTAAGTAGTTCTCACGTAGGGTAGTCACGAAATGCACAATCACAAGCAACATGTCATGAAAACATATGATTGGGACCGAAAACGTATAATAACATGTGGTGGTCGGTTATGCTTCCAACATAAATCTCTCCGCACTGATAGGAAGATGAGGACCTAAGCGAAACTAACCCATCTGATGATTAGCGGGTCATGCAGTCAGTAGGGACAGAGTCGCATCCAACATCAACCATTAGCATAAGCGTTATGCTTCCAACATAAATCTTTCCGCCCTGGTAGAAAGATGAGAACTTAAGCGGAAACTAACCCATCTGATGATTAGCGGGTCATACAGTCAGTAGGGCCAGAGTCAAATCCAACATCAACCATTAGCATAACCATAAGATTAGACTGGAAGCATAACTTACACCTAATTAAAACTTGGTTTTAACGTAATCGTGAACAAACATAATGCATGGGGTCTCTTGTAGAGAAACGTGTTCTAAACATGTAATGTAATATAACAATTAACATAACCATGCAATATAAAAAGGTACACTACCATAGAACATTTAAAGAGAGGGTGAGATAAACTACTTACCTTGACTATGATCTAATTATTCCTTATTATTCTTTATGATTTATCAGCAGAGTTTTCCCTTTTTAAATCAAAAGAAGAAATTTGGGTAGCAACTTTACCCGAGCTTTTCTCTTTTAATCTTCACAGAACTTCCTCACTCACACTTACTTTTTCACACGATACTATTTACTGAGATTTATTTTGAGAATGGGTTAATCTTTGGCAAAGGGTCTATTTATAGTAGTTTTCAGCTCTTCTCAGTGTGACAAATCATCGTACAGGTGGCTTCTTTAAAATTACTTATGTGTTATGGATTCCTCTCAATAAGACACCTAATTTGGCTAACATTTGCCCTTACGTCATCATTCTTTGTTTGTTTTCAATTTTAGGGTTTTTCCATGTATAATCTATAAGATCGTGGCCAAATTCAACGCATAATTCGCGCTTCTGTCCAAATCCGCTCACTCTGCTCTTAAAATCTCGTTCTCTCTCCGTTTTCTTGCTAGGAATTTACTCTGGAGCTTTCTTGCTGGAAATCCCGCTCTCTCCACTCTCGCTCTCAAATTTTCTCTTCCGTCTCGCTCTCTCCAGCTTTCTCGCTCTCGCTCTCGCTCCCGCTCCTTCGCTCTCTCGCTCGCTCCCGCTCTTTCCTACTGTCTCGCTAAGAATAGCTCTCTTTACTCTCGCTCTCTCCAACTTCCTTGCTACAATTCTCGCTCTCTCCAATTTTCCTTCAATCTCGCTCTCTCCAGGATCTCGCTCTTTCTACTCTCGCCAGCCTTAATCTCGCTAGCATCGCTCGCTGAGTTTTCTCGCTTCTCCAATTCTTCCTCGATCGCGCAGCTCTTCTCAGAATCTTGTTTTCTCCAGTTTTCTCGCTGGTGTGGCTCTCGCTCTCTCCACTTTCTCGCTCCCGCTCCACTCCCTTATTCATTATCTTTTGGATAAATTTCCAATTTCCAATTTATTTATTTATTATTATTTTTTTTTCTAAATTTCCACCTCTTTAAATAAAATTTCGTCCTGCTTATTATTTGATATTTAATTTCCTGTATGCGTACAAATCTGGGTCGTTACATAACATGTGTCCAAAATAGAACTTGAAGACAAATTCCAATGACGCTACGTGATTTCATCACAAGTGTTGGATTGAGTAAAATTAATTTGACCCAATTTGATATTATAATTTGGGTTATAGTCTAGTTAAACCCGAAAATTGGCTTAATTTGGTCCAAAGGCCAGGCCCATAAACCAACCAAGCCCAAGTCCAATTAACTGGGCTCAAAAGCCAGGCCCATGGACCCACCTAGCTCAAGTCCAATTATTTGGGCCCAAAGGTCAGGCCCATGGACTGGCCAAGCCCAAGTTCAATTAATTGGTCCCAAAGTCAGGCCCATTGACCAACCAGGCCCAAGTCTAGTTAATTGAGCCCAAAAGTCAGGCCCATAGATCAGCCAAGCTCAAGCCCAAGAAACCCACCGAGAACCCTATAAATAGAGGAGCTCTCTTCATTTGTAAGGGTCAACAATTCTACATTCGGAGCCTAGAGAGAATTCACAACAATCACACACTCCTTGAAGACACAATTCTCCTGAAGATATAAAGACTCGACTTCAAGAACGTCGTGCTTTTTGCTTGTTCAAGTCAATCGCAGACATTCAATTGAGCGAAAATCAGATGATCAAGTGTTAGAGATCGAACCACAATGCATCAAATCAACATTAACATCAAAACCAACTCATGTTCTGCTCTACAAAACAAGTTTCTTCAGAAACCTAATGCGAACACCAATAATTAGACATTTTTACAATTTAGATGCCTAGATGATAGAAACTTGACACTTTTATAAATTAAGAGACTGAATAAACACACAAACCTCATAATTTAAAACCTAAACTTGTAATTTAACTTCATTCTCTCTATTTATCTTTATTAATTCATCAATCGAGATCTAAGTTAACCATGTCACACATCATTTTCTAATAAACAATTGAGCTTATAATAAACATATACAAGTCATAAACTAAAATGGCTTAGTTCCTACTAGTGTGTTTCCAAAAAAAAATGTAACTAAAGTTTTACTAAATGTAATAGTTGATTGATCCCCACAGTCAATTATTTACTTCATCATAAAAATCACTTACATTATTTAATTTGATGTAAAAAAGTTTATAAAAGAAGTACAATTATAAATATCTTAGGTGGCCATTTACACGTCTAGCAAATTAAAAGGTAAAATTATTTGATCATATTAAAACTAAGATTTTATTTATTTATTTATTAAATAACAATATTTTTTAATCTATTTTTACTAAAGAAGAAATGAATAAAGTTCCCATTATTTTCAGCGAAATGAACATAGCAGGTAATAAATGCAAATTAGATTCATGAGGCATTACAATAATGTACTAACTTTACCAAAAATGTCAACAAATTATGGAATTACAAATGTTGATTTACCATTTCCAAGTAACCTCAAATAAGACAAGTTAGTTCAAATGAATTGTTTGCAAGTGCTTTTTATTTTTCTTTTAAGAAAAAAATAAAAATATTTTAATTTACAACTATTCTCTTCTAATTTATTTATGGGTTGATTAATTACAAGTTTAGCACCTAAACTTCAAAATAAAAGTCCATCTATTACATTTGTAATTTTGAAAGTTGAACAAGCAAATAAATATGAACTTTTGGGATTGTTTGCAAATTCTTTTTCATTTTCTTTAAGGAAAAAACATAAAAATATGTTCATATACGATTATTTTCTCCTTGTTTATTTATGACCAAGTGAATTATAAATTCAGTCCCTAAAATTTAATATATGTGTCTAATTAGTCCTTATATTTTCAGTTTTATTTCTACTAGATTTTTTATAATTCAACATTATTTTTTGAAAAAAAATCAAAGTTTATTAACTAAATTTTTAATTTTGAAAGTTGAGTGAGGAAATAAAATATAAACTTTTGATATTAAATTTTTAACCAAAATTTCATTTCATATATAGTGTTCGGATGAAAATTTAAACTTTTTAAGCTATAAAGAAATGCCCTTGAATTGTGCTTAAATTTGTCCGAAACACATGATCCATCATCTACAAAAAAAAAAAAATAATAATAATAATAATAATAATAAAAATTTTTGAAACCTTATATTATATAATAATAATATTTATTTCAAACACTTTTTGTCCACAAATATCTAAAATTTGTTCTTCAAAAAATATGCTAACACAAACAAACAACTCATACTCATCCGAATGAGGGAGCACCAACCATTCTTGCACCAATTGAAGATCGCCATGTGTTCTCTAAATTTTTGGTAGGTGGGGTCTTAGAGTATTATTATAGAGTTAAAGAAAATTGATAGAAATTTCAACCCCTTTCCTTCCTCTAATTTCTTTCTCTTCAAAGTTCTTTTTATTAGGGCAGTGGTGGTGAAAGAAATAGAGAAGAAGCAAAGGAAAAAAGAAGCATGGTGTCAATGTTTAGACAATGGCCAAAAGAAAGTGGCTCAGTGTTATTACAAACAAACCATAGTTTGTCTATCACATTCCTAAGAGATTTTCATGGTATATTGTTATTTTTTTAAAATCAAGCGCACACATTCAACTGACATTACAATGCTAGCAGCTGGCTTTGCGGCTTCATGGTTGGCGGCTCAGTGGCTCCTAGGCGGCCGCTAGAAAAAATATAGAGAGAGAATTTATTTTCAAGCTGATTTAGATGGGAGTGCAGGGTTTGGGTCTTATTTGTAGGTCCCATGGCGAATCAGGAGATTCAATTAAATATTTGATTTAAATCATGAGATTTTATTACCCCAATTTAATTTCACTTTTAATTTTTAAATTAAATAAAAAATACTAATAATAGTAATAATAACATTCCAAATTTTATCCCAAATTAAAATAATCCAAACTTAGGCTATATATCAAGTTAAATCAAATTGTGGTTAATACCTCTTATTTATCTCAATTTACAACAGGGGCGTTATTCATATTTTAATCCAAAGTAAAATTGAATCTTCAAGTCCTATTCCAAGTTAAGCTAAGTGACTTGGATGTAAGTTCAATCAATTTCCACATTCAATTTGAACTAAGAGGAGAATAGATTCTGCTAAAATTCATATTAGAATTTATCTCAAAAAAGAAAGTCAAAACCGCAACCTAAATTCACATTCGAGTAATTTGGCGAAAAAATGTGCGTGTCAAACATACAAAAAATTCGAAGTCAAACCTATGTACCAAATTCAAAGTTTGATTGGGTTGACACATCAAGCAGGACCAAAGTCGAGAATGTATATCTTACACTTCGCTTCGAACTTTGTCTTTTTCGAGATTCACCCACCCATATACGTGCATAAATCTCGAAAAGAGGCATTTGTTGAAGGAGATATTTTTTGACCAATCACAAATTGACACGTCATTTACTAAATCAATGACGATCATTAAATTTGGGACCAATTAGGAGTTAACATATATCCCAAATGGAACTTAAAGACAAATGCCGATGACGTCACGTGTTTTCATCACAAGTGTTGGATTGAGTAAAATTAATTTGACCGAATTTGATATTATAATTTGGGTTATAGTCTAGTTAAACCCGAAAATTGGCTTAATTTGGCATAAAGGCTAGGCCCATGGACCAACCAAGCCCAAGTCCAATTAACAGGGCTCAAAAGTCAGGCCCATGGACTAACCTAGCTCAAGTCCAATTAATTAGGCTCAAAGGTCAGGCCCATGGACTGGCCAGACCCAAGTTCAATTAATTGGTCCCAAAGTTAAACTTATTGACCAACCAGGCCTAAGTCTAGTTAATTGGACCCAAAGGTCAGGCCCATGGATCAGTTAAGCTCAAGCCCAATAAACCCACAAGAGAGCCCTATAAATAGAGGAGCTCTCTTCATTTGTAAGAGTCAACAATTCTACATTCCAAAGAGCCTAGACAGAATTCACCAACAATCAGTAGACTTTTAGACTCATGAACATGCACACTCTTTGAAGACACAATTCTCCTGAAGATATAAAGACTCGACTTCAAGAACGTGGTGCTTTTTGCTTGTTCAAGTCAAGGTCAAACATTCAACTGAGCGAAAATCAGATGATCAAGTGTTAGATATCGAACCACAATGTGTCAAATCAACATCAACATCAACAACAAAACCAATTCAAGTTCAGCTCTACGAAACAGGTTTCTTCAGAAATCTCATGCGAACACCTATGATTAGACATTTTTATAAGTTAGATGCCTAAAGGGCACGAACTTGACACTTTTATAACTCAAGAGATTGAATAAACACACAAACCTCATAATTTAAAACCTAAACTTGTAATTTAACTTCATTCTCTCTATTTATCTTTATTAATTCATCAATTGAGAACCAAGTCAACCACGTCACACATCATAGCTTATAATAAATATATACAAGTCATAAACTAAAATGGCTTAGTTCCTACTAGTGTGTTTGCAAAAAAAAAAAAAAAAAAAAAAAAAAATGTATCTAAAGTTTTACTAAACATAATGGTTGATTGTCCCACGGTCTATTATTTACTTTAACATAAAAATCACTTACATTATTTCAATTTGATGTAAAAAAGTTTATAAAAGAAGTAAAATTATAAATATTCTTAGGTGGCCATTTATATGTCCAGCAAATTAAAAGTAAAATTATTTGATCATATTAAAACTAAGTTTTATTTATTTATTTATTAAATAACAATATTTTTTATTCTATTTTAAATGTTGGTTTACAATTCCCAATTAACCTCAAATAAGGTAAGTTAGTTCAAAGATATTGTTTGCAAATGCTTTTTATTGTTCTTTAAGAAAAAAATAAAAATATTTTAATTTACAGCTACTCTCTCCTAATTTATTTATGGGTTGATTAATTACAAATTGGTCCTGAATTTTCAATTTCATAGATATTAAATCTTTATATTTAAAATTTTGTATCTTGATAATTAAAAGAAATAAATTAATTGATCTATGAGTAGTTTTTTTTAAAAAAAATAAATAAATAAAAGTTCATTTACTACATTTGTAATTTTGGAAGCTTAACAAGCAAATAAATTTCCTTTGTGAATTTTGTGCAAATTCTTTTTTATTTTCTTTAAAGAAAAAACAATAAAAATATGTTCATATACGATTATTCTCTCCTAATTTATTTATCACCAAGTGAACTACAAGCTCAGTACCTAAGCTTTAAAATCTGTGTCTAATTAGTTCTTATACTTTTTGTTTCATTTCTACTAGATTTTTTATAATTCAACATATTTTTTTTTTGAAAAATCAAAGTTTATTAACTAAATATGTAATTTTGAAAGTTGAGCGAGGAAATAAAATATAAACTTTAGACACTAAAATTTTAATATAAATTTAATTTCATATATGGTGTTCGGATTAAAATTTAAACTTTTTAAGCTATAAAGAGAAGCGCTTGAATTGTGTTGATATTGGTCCAAAACACATGATCATCATTTACAATTTTTTTAAATAATTTTTTAAATCTTATATTATATAATAATAATATTTATTTGAAACGTATGACAAAAAATCTTAACTTTTTACCCATAAAGACAAAAACATGCCAACACAAATAAACAACTCGATTAAGGAGCACCAACCATCTTACACCAATTAAAGATCGTCATGTGTCCTCTAAATTTTTGGCAAGTAAGGTCTTAGATTATTATTATAGAGCCAAAGAATGTAGATAGAAATTTAAACCTCCTATTTCTCTCTCTCTTCTTTCTCTAATTTCTCTCTCTTCAAAGTTTTCTTTTTATTTCAATTTGATGTGAAAATAGTTTACAAAAGAAGTAAAATTATAAATAACCTAGGTGGCCATTTACATGTCCAACAAATTAAAAGGGAAAATTATCTGACATACAATAGCAAGTTTTTGATAGAATCATATTAAAACAAGGGTTTTATTTATTTATTAAAATAACAATATTTTTTTTTCTATATTTACAAAAGAGAAATGAACAAAATTCTCATTATTTTCAATAAAATGAACCTAACAAATAATAAATGCAAAGAAGGTATCCATATAAATCATTCACTGACTTACCAAAAATGGTCAACAAATTATGGAATTCCAAATGTTAATATATCATTTCCTAATTAACCTCAAATAAGGCAAGGTAGTTCAAAGGTATTGTTTGTGAATGTTTTTGTTTTAAGAAAAATAAAAATATTTTAATTTACAATTATTCTCTTCTAATTTATTTATGGGTTCAATTAATTACAGGTTTAGCTCCTAAACTTTGATATATTTGTTTAATTGGTCTTAAACTTTCAATTTCATGGATAGTAAATCTATAATTTTTCAATGTTGTATCTTGATACTTAAAAGACATAAATTAATTGATCTATTAGTAGTTTTTTTTTATAGAAAAAATAAAAGTACATATATTACATATATAATTTTGAAAGTTTAACAAGCAAATAAACATAAACTTTCGGGATTGGTTGCAAATTTTTTTAATTTTCTTTAAGGAAAAAACAATAAAAATATGTTCATATACAATTATTCTCTCCTAATTTATTTATGACTAAATGAATTATAAGTTCAGCCCCTATTCTTTAAGATATGTGTCTAATTAGTCCCTATACATTTAGTTTTAATTTTACTAGATCTTTTATAATTCAACATTATTTTTTGAAAAAAATCAAAGTTTACTAACCAAATTTGTAATCATGAAAGTTGAGGGGGAAATAAAATATAAACTAAATTTCATTTCATATGTAGTGTTTGTATGAAAATTTAAACTAAGCTATAAAGAGAAGCCCTTGAATTGTGCTGAAATTGTATTTGTATGAAAAATTTAAACTTTTTAAGCTATAAAGAGAAGCACTTGAATTGTGCTGAAATTGGTCTGAAACACATGATCCATCACTTACAATTTTTCTTAAATAATTTTCGAAACCTTATATTATATAATAATATTATTTATTTGAAACATATAACAAAAAATCTTAATTTTTTGCCCACACAGACTTAAAAATTTGTTCTTAAAAAACATGCCAGCACAAACAAACACAACTCGATTCTAATACGAGTGAGGTAGGTCCAACCATCTTGCACTAATTAAAGATTGCCACATGCGAGGAAAGTGGCAGACATGACTCGACTTGCAGCTTCGTGGATGCATGGCTCGGCTTCGTGGCTGGCGGCTCGGCGGCTCGAAAAAAAAAAGAGAGAAAATTTATTTTCTTTACCCTTGCAGCTAATTGAGATGAGAGTGCAGGGGTTTAGGTCCTATTTATAAAGGATTCGTCAGGCTGTCTCAAAGTGAATCAAGAAATTCAAATAAATATTTGATTTAAATCATGAGATTTTATTAGATTACCTAATTTATGTTTAAATTTTTAATTTTTAAACCAAATTCAAAATAATAATAATAATAACCAAAATTTTATCCCAAATTCAAATCATCTAAGCTAAGACTTTATATAAAGTCAAATCAATATTGTGGTTAATACCTTCAATATATCTAAAATTTAAATAGTGGGTGTAATTCATAATTTGATCCCACAGTAAAATTTAATAAAGCTCAAACCTAATCTTCAAGTCCTATTTCAAGTTCAAGCCAAGCAGCTTGAATAGAAGTTCAATCTTACTCCACATTCAATTTGAATTAAGTGGAGAATAAATTCTGCCAAAATTTATGTTAGAATTTAATCAAGAAAGAAAGTCAAAACCGTGACCTAAATTCACAATCGGATAATTTGGCAAAAAAATGTGTGTGTCAGACATACATAAAAGTCAAGCCTATGTACCAAATTCATAGTTTGATTGGGTTGACACATCAAGCAGGACCAAAGTCTATATCTTATTCAAACTTTATGATCTTTTTCGAGATTCACTCACACACATACGTCGAAAAGGGGAATGTATTGAAGGAGGAATTTTGGACCAATCACAAATCGATACATCATTTATTAAATTAATGATGAAATTTCGAATCATCAAATTTGGGACCAATTAGAAGTGGATATGTATCCCAAATTGAAGTTGACAAATTCTGATAATGCTACGTGTTTTTATCACAAGCTTTGGATTGTGTAAAATTAATTTGGCCCAGTTTGATATTATAATCAAGGCTATAGTCCAGTTAAACCCGAAAATTGGCTTAATTTGGCCCATGGACCAACCAAGCCCAAGTTTAATTAATTGGGCCCAAAGGCCAAACCTATTGACCAACCAAACTCAAGTCCAATTAAGTAGACCCAGGTCAGGCCCATGGACAAGTCAAGCCCAAGTCCAATTAATTTGGCCCAAAGGTCAGGCCTATTAACCAACCAAACCCAAGTCCAATTAATTGGGCCCAAAGATCAAACCCATGGATCAGCCAAGCCCAAGCCCAAGAAGCCCACCAGAGAGTCCTATAAATAGAAAATTTCTTTTCATTTGTAAGAGTCATAAATTCTACATTTCACATAGTCCGGAGATCAGAATTCATCAATAAAATCAGAAGACTACTCGTGAAGCTGCACTTTGTTTCTTTAAGTCAAGCGCACACATTCAACTGAGAGAAAAATTAGAGGATCAAGTGTTAGAAATCGAACCACAACATATCAAAACAACAACAACATCAACACCAACTCAAGTTTAGCTCCACGAAACAAGTTTCTTCGGAAATCTCGTGAACACCTATAATTAGACATTTTTACAATTTAGATGCCTAAAGGACACGAACTTGACACTTTTATAAGTTAAGAGACTGAATAAACACAAAACCTCATAATTTAAAAACTAAACTTGTAATTTAACCTCATTCTCTCTATTTTTTTTATTAATTTATCAATCGAGATCCAAATCAACCACATCACACATCAATTTCTTATAAACAATTGAGCTTATAATAAATATATACAAGTCATAAACTAAAATGGCTTACTTCCTACTAGTGTTTGCAAAAAAAAAATGTAACACTAAAGTTTTACTAAATAAAATGGCTGATTGATCCCTACCGTCAATTATTTACTTCATCATAAAAATCACTTACATTATTTAATTTGATGTAAAAAAGTTTATAAAAAAAGTAAAATTATAAATATCTTAGGTGGTCATTTACATGTTCGGCAAATTAAAAGAGAAAATCATTTGACTACATATAATAGCAAGTTATTGATTGAATAATATTAAAACTAGGGTTTTATTTATTTATTTTTTTATTAAAATAATAATATTTTTTATTTTATGTTTACTAAAGAAGAAATGAACAAAATTTCCATTATTTTTAGTGAAATGAACATAATCGGTAATAAATGCAAAGAAGCCACATAATATCCATCATGCATTAGAGATAATTCATTCACTATTAACCTACCAAAAATGGTCAACAAATTATGGAATTCCAAATGTGAATTTACCATTTCTCAATTAACCTCAAATAAAGTAAGTTAGTTCAAATGAATTGTTTGCAAATGTTTTTTATTTTTCTTTAAGAAAAAAATTAAAAAATATATATTTTAATTTACAATTATTCTTTCCTAATTTATTTATGGGTTGATTAATTACAAGTTTAGCCTCTAAATTTTGAAATAAAAGTCCATCTATTACATTTGTAATTTTGAAAGTTGAACAGGAAATAAATACAAACTTTTGGGATTGTTTGCAAATTCTTTTTAATTTTCTTCAAGGAAAAAACAATTTATGACCAAGTGAATTATAAGTTCAATCCCTAAACTTTAATATGTGTATCTAATTAGTCCATATACTTTCAGTTTTATTTCTACTAGATTTTTTATAATTCAACATTATTTTTCGAAAAAAATCAAAGTTTATTGACTAAATTTTTAATTTTGAAAGTTGAGTGAGAAAATAAAATATAAACTTTTGATATTAAATTTTTAACATAAATTTCATTTCATATATAGTGTTTGGATGAAAATTAAATTTTTTAAGCTATAAAGAAATGTCCTTGAATTGTGCTTTTGGTCCGAAACACATGATCCATCATCTACAAATTTTTTTAATAATTTTTGAAACCTTATATTATATAATAATAATAATATTTATTTCAAAAGTATAACAAAAAAATTTTAACTTTTTGCCCACAAAGATCTGAAAATTTGTTCTTCAAAAAACATGCTAACACAAACAAACAACTCGATTCTCATCTGAATGAGGGAGCACCAACCATCTTGCACCAATTGAAGATCGTCATGTGTTCTCTAAATTTTTGGTAGGTGGGGTCATAGAGTATTATTTTAGAGTTAAAAAAATTATTGAAATTTAAACCCCTCTCTCTCTCCCTCTCTCCCCTCCTCTAATTTCTCTCTCTTCAAAGTGTTTTTTATTAGGGTTGAAATGGTGATTTGCATTGAAGAAATCAGTGAAACAAACAGAGAAGAAGCAAAGGAAAAAGGAAGCATGGTGCTAAAGTTTAGACAATGGCCAAGACAAAGTGGCTCAGTATTATTACAAACAAATCATAGTTTGAATCTCACATTCCTCAGAGATTTTCGTGGGGTATTATTATTCTTTTATTATTATTATTGAAAAAGAAATCAAGCTTCAATCTTTGTTACACTTCACTATTTTTTCACTATTATTGAATCTACAAAATGTTTTTCGAAAAAAAAAAAAAAAACCCAAAAGATTTTGGTGTTTGTTTGTGTAAGAAAGGAGTAAAATGTATGATTAAAACGAACAGAAAAGAAAATTTTAGCATGGTATCATATCAGTCGTGGTGGATCTGGAGATCTAAGCAAGAACAGTACAGAACCCTACCGGGAACGAGAACGAGAACTAGAGAGAAAGGGTTTGATTTTGTTTTTATTTATTTATTCTTTTTTGTGTTGTAATTTGATTGTTTTTGTTGAAATTACAGGTACTATTGAAGCTGTATCAAGCACCTGAAATAACAAGGAATTTTGTGAGATTTCATCCAACAGGCTCTCATCTCAATTTAAGCTTAGGTCTTCAACCAAGCACTTCACTTCCTAGAAACTACTATTCGGTAATATCATTTTCTCATTATTTCCTTATATCTCAAGAAATTCAAATTTACAACAAAATATCCAATCGATCGTCATCTAACGAGTTTAAGATTTGGGATTAGGGTGAATTGTGCCATGTTTAGGGTTAATTTGTACTTGCATGTTAGATTTGAGACGATCTATATCTTGATCTAAAAATATTTATTTTTTAACTATGAACATATTTTGTAAATTGATCTTTTTTCTGGACATTTATGTGTGTTAGTACATCTTAAAGATGGATAAAATGCAAAGAAGAAAGAAGGAAAATGTAATATATGGAAAGAAATTTTGTAGTAATCAATTTAGATATATTTGATAGAATCTAATGTTCGGTAATCGTTAATCGTTAGTCGTTAACCGTTAATTGCTAATCATTAATTTGAACTTTTACAACTAAATACGCAATCGTGATGCTAACTGTTTAGTTACCAAAACGATTGCTTTTGTCTAAATAATTAATTAGGCTTGTTCCAAACGTGACGCGTGGTTGTCGTTCGTTGTTGATTTTAAAACAACTACCATAGTTGAAGGTATATTGTTTCATTTTTTGGAATACAAAATTAAAAATAGCATATGCAAATTAGTCTTGTTAATTAGTTACAATATTTTTCAAATATTAGAGATTGGAATTTAAATGTTGTAGATTGTGTGTGTATTTTACATCTTAAAAGTAATGACCTATAATATATGTCTTCCTTTGATGATCTAATTATTGGCATAGGTTAAGTTTAGGACAGTTTAAATGTCTGATTATTGATAATGGGATTAAAATCCTGTTAATCTTAGAGAATACTATAGATGCATGATATCTTCAAAATATGAACGTGTTTGGATTGACTTTTTTGGTGTGTAAATAAGTATTTTTAAATGCAAAAAGTATTTATAAATACTTAGAAAGTTAATTCAAACAAACCCTACATTAGCCACATTAAATTATAATTTAAAGTCAGTACTTGCAAATACTCAAGCTTCACAAACTACAATTATGATATTATAATCTAGGCTAACTATATATATGTTTGTGTGTATGTGTTTGTGTTTGTGTAGTTTAGTTCAATTGTTCGAAAAATTTGAATAATTTAAGTCCTGTTTGGTAACCGTTTGAATACCTTTTAAAATTATGTTTAATTTCTCACAATTTTTTATTTATAGTTTTCATATTTTCTATATAAACATTTAAATTCTTAGCCAAGACCTCATTTGATAATGATTTAGTTTTTGAATTTTTATTTTTGTTATCTACCTTTTACCAATGATTAAAAAACCAAGCAAAATTTTGAAAACTAAAAAAAAAAAAAAATTAACTTATTTTTATTTTTGAAATTTGGCTAAGAATTCAACTATTGTACGAAAGACGGAAACCATTGCAAGGAATGTGGAGGAAATAGCTTTAATTTTTAAAAATAAAAAACAAAAAATAAAATGGTTACAAAACGAGACCTAAATTTTTCGAATTTAATGTTTATTTAGTTTCTAAACTTTTAATTTTGTGTGTAATATGCTCCTAAATAACTGTGAAAACTACCTAATACACTCCCAAAATTGAAAAGAGTAGGGTTTTTCGTTTTTGAAAATTATGTCTATTTTCTTTCATTTTCTAATTATGGTTTTTATCAATCTTAAGTAGAAGAGTTGCATTATTAGCTAAATTCCAAAAACAAAAACAAATTTTTAAAAACTATTTATTTTAGTTTTCAAATTTTGACTTGATTTTTTAAAACGTGAGTAAAAAGTAGATATCAAAACTAGAGATTTAGGGGTGGAAGAGATATTTTTAAGTTTAATTTTCAAATATAAAAAAAATGGTTAACCTAAAATATCTCGTATATATGGTAATAGAAACAGTTTAAAAGTTGAGAAGAGAGTGTTTAAAGATGAAGTTTCTCTCTCTCTCTCTGCTGGCAACGTTTGAAAAGTTTGAAAAACGATTGGATTTTGGTAGTTTTATGGGCAGAAAATTACAAACATAATACGTAATTTACCAAATAAATCTTTGTGAATAGTTTCTTTTGATGAAGAAACGTACCTATCCAGTTTTGGAAACACAATGAAAATCCCTTCCATTTCTTTTTTCTTCCTAAATTTCTCTCACTATATCCACTGAATGTTTATATGTAATTATATTATTAACCCTTTCATTTTTCCCCCCCTTTTTCTCCCAATATTTCTCTCTTTTCTTTGAATTTTAGGCCAAGATGCTTGATTGGAACAACCCCTCACAATTTGCTGCAAATCGTTCTCAAATTATCAAAACTCTCAGAGAAGTTGTTAAAGTAAGCCCCCAAAGGAAACAAAAGGTTTAAACTATCTATATATACAATTTTGTTTTTGTACTTCATTAACTTTGATTTTCCTTCATGTGATTTGCAGAGGGTTGTATACGAGTTTAAATTATCGTTGTCGCCATTAAACCCATGCGAAAGAACCAACGTCGATGGCGTCGTTGAGGCAGTTCCTGTCTCCTTTCGGCCTCCGTCCACCAGCATGGATATGGTATGACAATCTCCACAAAATCTTACTTTCTAACTCTTTTTATGCATACAATCTTTTCATTATCAAAGAAAAGTAGTCATTTGATGTGGGTAGTAGTTTTATATATATTGAACAATGTAATTTGAATATATATCGATTTTAACAAAATTCTACTTTCTAACACTTTATATATACAATCTAATCTTTTCATTATGAAAGATAATATTCTTTTCGAAAAATTATCAGAGAAAAGTAGTCACGAGGTGACTTGTAGTTTTATAGACTATTGAATAATGTAATTTGAATTTGTATAGTGTTATATTGACCGAATACTTTCTAACTTTTTATCTATATAATCTTTATCTTTTTTGAGAAATTATTAGAGGATAGTAGTCACAATGTGATTGGTAGTTTTAGAGATTATTAAATATAATGTATTTTGAATATGTATTGTGTTATGTTGACCGAATCCGATCATTTCTCGAACTTGTTATTATTTGCAGAGACTAAAGGTATTGGTTAGTGATCTCGGCAGAGTTAATCCTTATTTTTTTTTTTTTTATTCTTGGATTAGATTTTGCCACAAAAAAGGAGAGTGACGACTTTGCTGGTGGGGGAAAACCTAGTATCTTTCGAACTTCCTTATGACTGTCCCTTTCATCCTGAAGATCTTGAGGAGGTATATTATTTATCAATTGGATTTTTTTTAATTACATAATTTATATCTTAATTGAAGGATTGGTTATAAATGAGATTAGATTTTAATTGGAAGCTATATGATGTATAATTATATAGTTGGTGGAAGTAGAAAAGAATGAAGCAATGGCACAAAATAAAAATGGAGAGATTATATTTAGTGTGCCTCGATATACTTTCTTGCAAAGATTACAAGGTTGGAAGATGGAAAGACGACAACGAATTAATGGAAGATTTGACATGGTATGTATTGCAAACACTCCTCCTTTCATTGTATATATGAGTCTTTTTAGATTTTACCTTTTTTATCATCGGATAATGATTTAGTTTTTAATTTTCGAGTGATACTTTTTCCTTTGATTTATTTACTGTGATCTTTACCTCTTTGATATAAACATCTGAACTCTTAATTAGACTCAAAAAATAAAAATAAGCTTTCAAAATTTGTACTCCAATTTGATAACTTAATTTGGTTTTTCGTTTTTCGATTTTTGAAAATTAAGCTTCGTCATTATATTGATTCATTTGTTTTGTTATCTATTTGTTAAAAGTGTTTTAAATAACCAAGTTATATTTTGAAAATTAAGAATATTAGTTTTAAAAAATTTGTTTTTGTTTTTGGAAATTTGACTAAAAATTCAAATCCTTAGTTAGGAAAGGTAGAGACCATTGTAAGGAAGTTGTAAGAAACTAAATATAATTTTCAAAAACTAAATTAAAGAATTAAGACCGTGTTTGAACAATGTTGTTTTTAGTTTCTTGTTTTTTTAAGTTTATGCTTGTTAATTTTCACCCAGTTTTCATTTTCTTAAAGAAACACTTGGAATTTCACATAATCAAATTTTCAAAAACTTCTGTTTTAGTTTTCAAAATTTCAATTGGTTTCTGAAAAACATTAGTAAAAAGTTTAATAATAAAAACATAGAAACATATGGGTGGAACAGTGGAAGTAGGGTTTATAAATATAATTTTCAAAATCAAATGGTCATCAAATAGATTAAATGGTTAACAAGCAAAGTCTATTTTAATTTTTTTTAGTTTTCAAAATAGGATTTAGATTTTGAAAACACTTGTAAAAATAGATTAAAAAAAAAAAAAAAAAGCTCATTGATAGAAATAGTATTTACAAGCATAATTTTTAAAAGATAAAAAATAAATAATCGAATAGTTGTCAAATAGAACCTTAATTAATAATCAGGTTGAAATGAGAAAAAAGAAACTTTAGAGACCAAAACATTATACATTCATAACTATATTAGACTCAACATTATCACATCTTATTATAAGGGAAAAAAAAAGCTAGATTTTATTGATATAATATATGGTTTTTTCTTTTAAATTAATTAATTGGGCAATGGATGCAGTACTATCATCACCTACGATCAAGGAAGGTGTTTCGGTCGGTGGCTGAGGTTGTTAATTTCTTCATGTATGAAGTTTATCCAGACAAACCTTCTACTAAATCAAATCTTGGTCAACTTCATTTTCCTGTGAGTGTTTCTTTCTATCCTTCTATGTTTTTCTTTAATTGTGATTTGCATATTTAGTCGGTTCCAAATCATTTTGAAACATGTCTTTAATCTTTCAAAATCAATTATAAATATGATTTTTCATATAATTAAAATTGATTTTAAATGATTTAAGACATATTTTTTTAGGGATTTAAAAAGGGTTGAAATTCTTATGTATATTGTTTAAAATCATTATGAAAATATGTCTTTTCAAAAATAAACTTAATTAAAATTTTATTTTACACTTAGATAACGTTTTCATATAATTAAATAATTAATTTAACTTGATTTTGAATGATTAGAATTAATTATGTAATGTTCAAAATCACTTCCAAACATATTCAAAATAATTAAATAAAATTTTATTTTATACTTTTAAATACTATTTTCATCGTGTCAAATTGATTTTGGATGATTAAAAGTATGTTTTGTAATATATTTTTTTAACTTAATACAAGTGACCTTAACAATCTCATATTATGATGTGATTTAATACAAGATTTCAATATGCAATGTAATTTGTTTTTTTTTTTTTTTTTTTTTGGCAGGGTTTTAAAAGGGAGAAACAACAAAGAGGGGTTAGACCATTGAAGAGGAAAATTGAAGAATATGAAACCAAGAAACTTAGGGGGAAATGGGTTCCAGTAGTACTTGAGAGTAAATATAATAATAATGGTGATAATAAAAAGGGAAATGATGATCATCACCATACCCCAATGTTTGATCTTAATGATGATCATCAAAAGGAAGGAGAAGAGGAAGAAGAAGAAGAAGAATATAATGATGAAGAGGATTTGATGTATGATGTTGTTGGTGACAATTACTATAACCAAGATAATGAGGCATGTGATGAAAAGGAAACAGTGGAGAATTTCTTGGCTGAATCATATAATAATCTCATGAATTTACCTAATGCCAATGATGATACTAAGAAATCCAAATCTTTCAGCTTTGATATCAATGAGAGGATTTGTGAAGAAGATGATGATGATGATGATGCCAATAACCAGACTGTTGAGGAATTTATGGCTAAAACTTATGATAATCTTATGAATTGCCACAAAACCCAACCTACCTCTCAAAAAGGTACTTCTTTCATCTCTATCCAAATGTATATTTGAAAGTCTTCATTTTTTCAGGAAAAATATTTTGTTGGTCCCTAACTTTATTAGTCTACTCTTGAGTTTTCTCTTTAGTTTTTATTTTTTTCATTAGGTTTCATGATGCTACATTCTACCTTTGAGTTTTGAGTTTCATTTTCTGGTCTCCAAGGTTTCAAGATTTACACTTTTATCTTTGATGCTCTACTAAATACTCACTTATAATCCTTTGTGATAATTTCTATTGATTAATTTAAAAGAATTAAATTAATTAAAGTAGCTTTCATTAATTTTTTGTCCCTAATGTCAAGAATCAAAAGTGAGCATTAGTGGAAAATTAGAATAAAAGTGTAAAATATTGAAATCTATCGACTAATTAAGTGAAAACTAAACCCAAAATTCAATAGTAAAGATGTAATATTTTGAAATTTGGGAATTAGATGAAAATTAATTTAGAAGTAAAAGTAACCATCATTGGTTGACCTAGTATTAAATAGGAGGGTATGACCTTGATAAATGGTTAAGAGGTCATGAGTTTAATCCATTGTGGTCACCAGCGTAATATTTAATATTCTACTGGTTTTCTCGACACCCAAATGTTGTAGGATTAGATGGGTTGTTCGTAAGATTAAAATTAGTAGAGGTATGCATAAGATGACCTACACACTCGTAGATAAGAAAAAAGGAGTAAAAGTATAACGTTAACCTTAGCTTGAATTGTAATTTTATACCTATCTTAGCTTCTTTTCCGTTGGTTGTTTTGTAGGAAAGGAAAAGAGATCATCAAGTTCTATAGAGAAACCAAGAAGGAAAAAAGTAAAAACTTCCACCCCAACGTCCTTTCCTTCTTTTCCCAACACTCCCATCAATATAAACTCCATTCCCTCAGAGAAGATCACAAAAACAGTTGAATTCATGGAAGTGCCAAAAACAGCTTCTATTACAAATGTGAACCAAAATCATTTCAGTTTCAAAGAAGTGGATACATCGGCAAATCATTTCATCTTCACCGACATATGTGAGTCGAGCGCAGCTGCAGCGATGAAGGCGACGGGAGGCGGTGAATGGGGAAGCTCTTCGGCTTCTTTTCATATGGATGAATATGATCTGATCAACCACATCCCACAATCCAGAGACATGTTCGACCTTGCTATGTTCTTGGCCAAAAATAGGGGAGCCAATAATGGAGGATTCTAAACCCTAAAATGAACTTCCCTTTTATGTTTTCTATATCTGTGGAACTTCCCTTTTAGCTTATATATGTGTGTGTAATAATATAAGACTCCAACATAATTAAACATGTGTTTCTATGTAGCTGTGGGAAATGTTTGATTTCCTTGTTTTATGTTTAAGACTTTGGGACGCAATTTCCTAAATTATTAGGGTTTGGTTTGATAATACTTGATCTCTCTTAATATCCTTTTTATGTTATGCTTGTTTCATGAATCAAGTCTCTATACAGGTTGATCTGTTACGGCATATCAAGTTGAATTTGCACATTTTTCAACGCCAGGTTAGATGAAGATTATAGTTTTAAAACCTCTGACTTTTTAGTCGAAATTAGTCGTTATCGTACCTTAATTTAGCTGAATTAGGTTCAAGTTGATATGTTCAATTTATATTTAGAATGTAGATTTGTGTATCTTGTATGTTATAATTTTGCTAAATTTTAGATATATTTTCTTATACATATGCTACTCATTCAACCTTATGGTCCTTAAGTTTTGAGTTTGGTTTTAATTTAGTGGTTGCTAAATATTACAATTCTATCATCTATATCTTCTCCACTACATACTTTTAGGTGTTGGAAGACTTTCCTCTAGCTTCTGCATAGCATACTTTTGTAATCTTTGCTGATTGATGTTTTTTGTAGCCTTTCAAAAAAAAAACTAGGGCCTAAATTTTTTTAATCTAACTCAAAATTTATGAACGGAAAGTATAACATTTTGAAACTTATAGACTAAATAAAAATTTTAAGAACCAAAAAGATTTTTTTTCCTATAAAAAAACTATTATTATATCATCTAATTATATACCTAATTTCACTTTAACCTTTAAATTCTAAAATATCTGATTTTATATTAACAAAAATGAAGTTTGGCCTTTTTTTTCTTGTTTTCAAAGATGAATTTTGGCCTTTTGTATCCAAAGAAAGTTCTTCATTGATTCTCTAAGGGCAAAGCTCTAAGGGCAATTATTCTAAGGGCAAAGTTTTAGACTTTAGAGAGAGAGAACCACTGACTTTTTTATATATATATATATATAAATGCAAAGCTCATTTGAGAGAGACAGAGAAGGGTTGGTTGCGGTATTATATATTCTTTAAGCTAATTAAATCCTTTGATATCCATCATCCAAATTTTATAGTTTCACAATCATTTTACAGAATATTCCTTGTTTTAGTTTAAATTAAAAGATAATGCTATGATTTCTCCATGTGTACTAATATTAATATAAACCATTTTACATATTAAAAAAAATACATACTTTAAACGATTAATTTATTTCTACTATGTTTTTTTGTCCATTAAAAATTAGTATGGTGTTTATATAATTAATCAATGCTAAGTAAATAAAAGGCATCACTATCTTATACCAATTTCATTTACAAATAGGATTATATGACTTATGACAGAGAATCAATGATTTTCTCAATTTAGATATACTATTAGTTGCTTTTCATAAGTGTCATCTATTTGGGTATTCAAGGAATAATCGACCTTTTATATACTTTAATTTGAAAAAATTAAAATAATATTGTAGTTTTAAAAACAATTTATAAAAATATGGTAGTTTTTGAATTTTTTTTTTTAATATATCGAGTGTGACCTTTACCTTTTTTCTTTTTTTTCATTTATAAATATGGTTGTTGTTTTTTTTTAATATGTCGAATGTTGAAAATTCGACCAACCTTATCTTTTTTTATTTTTTTTAAATTTTCCATGACTCGACCTTTCCATTTTATAAAAATAATTTCTAAAAATATTTTATTATTTTATTATTTTATTTAACTTAACTCTAAAAAGAACAAATTAAAAAAATAATATCTCATAAAAATAAAAAAGTGTAAATTAAAATATCTAATTTATAGAAAAATAATTACAAAAATCAATGTGTCCCACAAGGCTGACGTCGTCAGTTTCAAGCTGGTTGTCGTCGTCGACTTCGAACTTGAGGTTGCTCTGATTCTTCTTGATATTGCTCTGGTACTTCTACAGGCGCTTCATAATATAAATATTCATTATGCTCTCCACGACCCCGACCATGTCCATGCACGTATGAAGACGAAGAACCAGCCTCTGAGTCATAATGTCCTAAACCAAATGTTGGCATCATCATCATCGGACTAACATAATCAATTTGACTCTGCGTCTGCATCACAGGAGGCAACTCTTCCACATTATGGGCAACCTCATCAAACTCATCCTCTTCTCGAACAGGTCCTCTACGTCTAGGAGTTGGTAGAGGAACAATAGGTATATCGTACATATAATGTATCTCCTCCATATAGCTTTGGTTGTCACTACATATAGCAAGAACCTAGTTCGGATCATTCGCAACATCTCGGAGTCTATTGTTATTCGATCTCTGTGAATTATAAAACAATTAGATAATATTTAAAATAATTTTAAGTTAAAAATAATTAGATAATATTCATTCATTTACCAGATGACCCACAGCTGCTCCCGGACGAGTGACGTAGCACCTTGTGATATTATTATACCAGTGAATGTAGTCTTGAGTGACATCCCTGTCATACTGTTCAAAAGAAACCCTCACTGCAATAAACCTTGAACGATAATGCCATCACTCTACCAAATGTGCAGCTTTTTCGAACCAATTTACAGTCCTTAAGTCGAAATCATACAGTAGAGGTTCAGTATTACAAGGCGATGAGACATCCTGCTGAAAACCAAATTGTCTCATCACCCTGTCAAGAAGATGCTACTCACCAATGTGAAAACATATGAGATAACTCATCTTCCGCCATATGTTTTGACCATTTGTACAGAAATTGGGCAAAGTATGAATAATAATTTTGTGTCACTCATCGTCTACTTTCACTGGGTGATTGTGTAGTAAAACTCAGCGATCGTGTAGCACTTGGTAGACGATCGTATAGTAAAAGGTAAACGATTGTATAGGTTTTGAGAAGATAATCGTCTAATAGTAATAGCTAAGCGATCGTGTAGGAATTTGTGGATGATCGTGTAGTGAGGAAAGAGAGCTCTCGAGAGTGGGAGTTCGGAAGACGCTGTCATGGAGAGGCCATCGCAGCATGCCGCTCATTGTGTACTTTCACTAGGCGATCATGTAGTAAAGCTCTACGATCATATAGCATTTGGTATACGATCGTATAGTAAAAGGTAGGCGATCTTATAGGTTTTGAGAAAGCGATCGTCTAATTGTAATAGCTAAGCGATCGTGTAGGAGTTTGTGGGCGATTGTGTAGTGAGCAAAGAGAGATCTCGAGAGTGGGAGTTCAGAAGATGCTGTCGTTGAGAGGCCATCGCAGCGTGCCACTCATCGTGTACTTCCACTAGGCGATCGTGTAGTAAAACTCAGTGATCGTGTAGTACTTGGTATACGATCGTATAGTAAAAGGTAGGCGATCGTATAGGTTTTGAGAAGGCGATTGTCTAATTATAATAGCTAAGCGATCGTATGGGAATTTTGTGGGTGATCATGTAGTAAGAAAAGAGAGCTCTCAAGAGTGGGAGTTCGGAAGACGCTGTCGTGGAGAGGCCATCGCAGCGCGCTGCTCATCGTGTACTTCCACTAGGCGATCGTGTAGTAAAGCTCAGCGATCGTGTAGCACTTGGTATACGATCGTATAGTAAAAGGTAGGCGATCATATAAGTTTTAAGAAGGCGATCGTCTAATTGTAATAGCTAAGCGATCGTGTAAGAGTTTGTAGGCGATCGTGTAGTGAGAAAAGAGAGTTCTCGAGAGTGGGAGTTTGAAAGACACTGTCGTGGAGAGGCCATCGCAGCATGCCACTCATCGTGTACTTCCACTAGGCATCGTGTAGTAAAGCTCAGCAATCATGTAGCACTTGGTATACGATCGTATAGTAAAAGGTAGGCGATCGTATAGGTTTTGAGAAGGCGATCGTCTAATTGTAATAGCTAAGAAAGCGTGTAGGAGTTTGTGGACGATCGTGTAGTGAGGAAAGAGAGCTCTCGAGAGTGGGAGTTTCGGAAGACACTGTCGTGGAGAGGCCATTGCAGCAATGCCGCTCATCGTGTACTTCCACTAGGCGATCGTGTAGTAAAGCTCAGCGATCGTGTAGGACTTGTATACGATCGTATAGTAAAAGGTAAGCGATTGTCCTAGGTTTTTGAGAAGGCGAACGTCTAATTGTAATAGCTAAGCGATTGTGTAGGGGTTTGTGGGGATCGTGTAGTGAGGAAAGAGAGCTCTCGAGATTGGGAATTTGGAAGACGCTGTCATGGAGAGGCCATCGCAGCATGTCGCTCATCGTGTACTTCCACTAGGTGATCGTTGTAGTAAAGTCGGCGATCGTGTAGCACTTGGTATACGATCGTTATAGTAAAAAATAGACGATCGTATAGGTTTTGAGAAGGCGAACGTCTAATTGTAATAGCTAAGCGATTGTGTAGGAGTTTATGGGCGATCGTGTAGTGAGGAAAGAGAGCTCTCGAGAGTGGGAGTTCGGAAGACGCTGTCGTAGAGAAGCCATCGCAGCATGTTGCTCATCGTCTATTTCCACTAGGCGATCGTGTAGTAAAGACCAGCAATCGTGTAGCACTTGGTAGACGATCGTATAGTAAAAGGTATACGATTGTATAAGTTATAAGAAGACGATCGTGTAATAGTAATAGTTAAGCAATCGTGTAGAAGTTTATGGTCGATCGCAGAGGATTTAGTAAGCGGTCATTTAGTCATACTGAGTGATCGTGGAGAGATTGTAAACGATCGTTTAGCGTCTTGTAAGCGACCGATTAATCTTGTTTGATTCCTATCATTTAATAGAGAAGTTGTTCATCATTCACTTGTTCTTTCCGGAAGTTTGCACCTATTGTTACGTTAATAAAGAATTACTAAACGATCACATAATAATTTTACTAAATGATTGTGTGCGATCGTGTATAATTACTAAACGATCACATTGTAATTTACTAAACGATTGTGTGCGATCGTGTATAATTACTAAACGATTCTTTAATTTCCTTTAGGTCGAGGGTTGACCCTCAACCTCTTCTTCAAATTTTTTTACTTTCCTTTAGGTCAAGGATCAAACCCTCGACCTCTTCTTTAATTTTCGACAGGTCAAGGGTTAACTCTCAACCTTATCTTCAAATTTTGTCATCTTCTTCAATTTCTTTGAGGTCGAGGGTATTCTTTAATTTTCGACAGGTCAAGGGTTAACTCTCAACCTTATCTTCAAATTTTGTCATCTTCTTCAATTTCTTTGAGGTCGAGGGTATTCTTTAATTTTCGACAGGTCAAGGGTAACCCTCGACAAAATATTTAACACCAAATCTCCACCCTCGAAAACTCCAAAACAACCATAGATTTCTAAATAGTTTCAGAACCACTATATTTCCCTAAATTGTTTTCCTAATCACAATATTAAAAAAAAAAAAAAAAAAAAAAAAAAAAAAAAAAACAAACTCCCTTTAATTTCATTTAAATTAAAATAGAGTTGTCCTTTTCTAAAATTTTTATTTGGTTGTAACATACATAAAATTTATCAGGGTTTCAAAATTTTCTATTAAAAATTGAGTCCATATAAATTTATATATTAGAAAAATATTGAATGAAAGTGAATCCAATCATGAAAAAGTAAGATAAAACCATGTAAATTTGTAATGACAAATAATATTGTTGTTGTCTTTCCATTTATTGTAATTGTTGTTTTATTATATTTTGGAGAAGGAAAAAAAGTTGTCTAGAAAAAGTGGAAAGTCAGCTTAGAATGGGTATTGTTTTCCAATTAGTCACTTCGGTCCAAAAAGGCAACCAAAGGAATCCCCACGTGACAACGACCCTTATTCTCACCTTTTTCATTTTTTAATCTTAACCTAATTATTCGGAAAATGAATATTTTTATATTTTGTGGATTAATATACTAATTAGTAAATAAACTTAATTTGATAGTAATTGACATGACTTCCCTCTTTAAAAGTCAAATTTTCGATCTCTCATCTCTATTATTGTTGTATTAAAAAAATGTACTAATTACTATTTTGAAAATTGATGATTATTGTCAAAACGAATATAACTCAACTGACATATCTTAGTGATCAAAAGTAGTTTAAATTTTATTGAAGTTTTTTAATTTAAAATATATTTGATTTTTAAGCAAAATTTTAAAAGCTATTGTTTTTACCATAAAACAAGAAAATTATACGTGCTTTAAAAAATTTGAAAACCAAAACATAAAATGATTATAGACGTAACAAAATGTCAAATCATGATTCACTTTGATTTTTTTAAGCATCAACTCAAAATCTTAAGCTAATAGATTATGGAAAATTTAATTAGATCAATATTTTAACATTTGATATTAATCGAGAAGAAAATGGCATTACGAAGTTTGATCATAAACTTCTATCGTGACACCATGTTAAATTACCCATCATTCTTAAAGTGAATTATTATAAATTTAATTATATCAATATTTTAATTTTAAATAATCTCGATCTTCCATGCAATCATACCCTTTGAAAGAAAAAAATAACATAAGAAAAGTTCAAATTATAGAAAGAGAATTTATTAACATATAAATAACAAGATTGAAACTTTCAATAAGAAATTTTAAAAATAGTTTATGTTTCATACCAAATTCAAGTATATAAGGAAAAAAAGGATGAGAAAATATAAATATTAGTTTGAGGAAAAGATAATTCCAAAATTGCTCTGCTCTGAGTGTCCAATCATGTAGACTATAAGATACGAACCATCTAAATAAAGTTGGCGATCTTTTCCGTAACCAAGTTGCATTCCCATTGAGTTCCCAAGGAAAAAACAAAAAAAGAAAAATTTGCATTTCCATTTCTTCTTAGAGTTCATACAGCTTTTCACCCAACAACTCTCTTCCCTGAAAAGAGAGAGAGGCAAAGGAAAGGGACAATAAATTTGACTCTGTTCTGTTCAAGATTTATGATCTGTTGAAGGATTTGAGTGGTTTTAATCCATTTGTTTTTCTTTCCGAAGTTTCTGCAAATTTCTGGTTGGATTTTGCTGATGGGTGTTTGTTGGAGTGATCGTTCCAAGTCTGTGAATCTTCATACAGGTGCTTATCGGCTCTGATTCGGATACCCTTTTTTCTCTTTTCTCTGATTCTTTGAGTTTTAAGCTTAGTTTGGGAGGATTCTGTGTGTATTTTTACTTTTAACTTTTTAATGGTCTTAGATTTGATGCCTTGAGAAACTTGCAGATAAGGTGTTTGTTTAAATGCATCCTTTACTTCGATTGCTTGCTTGGTGTTTTCTTTTTGCCCTTTTTTGGTACTATAGATTCTTTGGACTTTGCTGATGGGGGCTTGTTGGTTTTGTTTGATTTTTGTGTTTACTTTTAGTTTGGGTTTACCCCTTCAATATGAACTTGGGATGATGGTGAAATGAGGAAACTGCGTTTGTTCCTGCTCATGTATGTAGTTGCCCTGAATTTCCCTGAAGATTTGGATTTCACAGCACCACTCACAATCTGTAATTTATTGAAAGTTCGTAGTCATGCTATATTGAAATAACATTTATATTCTTCGATTTGGTTGAAAGTTCACATTAAGAATTGTGGGATTTCTAGTGGTGAATGTTACAATTTTATCTTCTTTACTGGCTGTAGGTCTTACAAGGTTTAAGTCTAAGAGAGGAGATGGGGAACATTCTCATATTTCCAGTAGCAAGGTATCATCAGCTTCTATACCGGTGACACCTCGGAGTGAAGATGAAATTTTGCAATGCCCCAATTTGAAAAACTTCAGCTTTAATGAATTGAAAACCGCAACAAGAAACTTCCGCCCTGATAGTGTTGTTGGAGAGGGTGGATTTGGTTCAGTCTTCAAAGGTTGGATTGACGAGCATTCCCTCACTCCCACCAAGGCTGGCACTGGCTTGGTAATTGCTGTGAAGAGGCTCAACAGAGATGGGGTGCAGGGTCACAAGGAGTGGTTGGTCAGTATCTTCAACTTTTGATTGCTTTCTAATACATTTAGTGTGTTAAATGGCTGTGTTTTAAACCAATCCTTTCTCGGGGTCGGGTTATGGAATGACTCTGCATAGTCCGCTAGACTAACATTTTGAACATATAGGCTGAGATCAACTATTTGGGGCAGCTTTCCCATCCTAATCTTGTGAAGCTGATTGGTTACTGCTTTGAAGATGATCACAGGCTGCTGGTATATGAGTTTATGCAAAAGGGCAGTGCTGAAAATCATCTTTTCAGAAGTGAGTTCTTGATTATGCAATGCTTTCCATCTCCCATTTTTTTCTTTTACAATGTTCTGTGTGTAACCTGCTATATTGTGTCCATACAGGAAGCTCTCACTTTCGACCGCTTTCGTGGAATGTTCGGATAAAAATTGCTCTTGACGCTGCCAGGGGACTTGCATTTCTTCACAACAGTGACGCGAAAGTCATATATCGCGACTTCAAGACATCTAATATTCTTCTTGATGCAGTAAGCTCTTACAGAAGAATTTTTCAATGAATTTTCATAGTAACTTGCAGTTGTTCGTAAAATCTGACCATCTTTTTACTCAAATTCGACAGAACTACGACGCAAAGCTTTCTGATTTTGGATTAGCTAGAGATGGGCCAATTGGAGATCAAAGCCATGTCTCTACCAAAATCATGGGAACTCATGGATATGCAGCTCCTGAATACTTAGCCACAGGTTCTTATAATTCTCTGTTTCTCTCTTGACTTTCTAAAAGACTGATTGATTGGTTTCCTCTCATGAAAATAAAAGGTATGTTAATTGGTATTTGAAGGGTAGATTAGTAATTAGTTAAATAGTTTGGTGGGAAAGTTAGGTTGTAAATACCAGTAGGGAAGGAGGTTGACAGTCAATATTTTGGAGCATGAATTAGGACTTGAGAGTATCTAAATTTATGGAGGGTTCAGGTACCTCAAACACTTGGTTTATCTTGAATTTTCCTTGTCTTTTATATTTCAATATATTCGGGTTCTATCAGAAATGTCATACTTCATTATTCTAACTTACATCCTTTCTTTGGAAAAGGTCATCTCACGGCGAAGAGCGATGTATACAGTTTCGGAGTAGTTTTTCTCGAACTGCTTTCAGGGCGACGAGCCATAGACAAGAATCGACCAACGGGGGAACATAACTTGGTCGATTGGGCAAAACCATATCTAGTAAATAAGCACAAAATCCGTCGCATCATGGACAATAGACTTGAGGGCCACTATGCTTTGGGACAAGCACAAAGGGCAGCAAACCTTGCATTTCTGTGCCTAGCTACAGATCCCAAGTACAGACCCAGTATGAATGAGGTTGTAACAATATTGGAGCAGCTTCAGAAACCATCTGAGGTCTTGAGAAGTGAAAGAGAAGGTCATAATGGTCATTCAAATGGAGCAACAAAAAATATATGAAGATACTCTGCTGCAATAGGCAAACTTGTGAAATGTACAGCTGCTTTGATCAAATGTATTTAAACCCAATTCCCAAATTTCATATCTTTGCTTTCATCTTGTTTACTATGCTTGCTTTTATGTAACACACCATCTATTATGATATTGTCCATATTTTTGTCAGATATAAATAGAATTCATGGAGTACCAAATTAGAAAGTATATATTATATAATATCAAATCATACTTTACTATCATCAAAAACAGGGATTTATCTCTCTAAATATTATTAACAACTAACCCAGCAAAATCAGGTGAACTAGATGAATATTGTAGTTTAAAAAAATAATAATAAGTAGTTGGTAAATAAGAGTTGGTTTGAAACTAATTAGTTCTTACTCCTCATTAAGCATTTCAGAGTTTTTTCTTAAATTAAATTCTGGTTAGGTAACCATTTGATTTTTGAAATTTTTGTTTGTTTTCTTCTAATTTCTTACCCAAGGTTCTCATATTTCTTATGTAAACATTTGAATTCTTATCCAATTTTCAGAAACAAAATCAAGTTTTTTGAAAACTACGGCCTCGTTTGGTAAATATTTTATTTTTTTTTTCCTTCTAGAATTCAGTCTATACTTTCTCATTTTCTTACCATGGTTTGCATAATTCATAAGTACTATAGTTGAATTCTTAACCAAAATCTAAAAACAAAAACTACTATTTAAAAACTACTTTTGTTTAGTTTTCAAATTTTGGTTTAGTTTTTAAAAACATGGTATAAAGTAGATAACAAAACCAAAAACCTAGTGGAAGGAGTACTTGTAGACTTAATTTTCAAAAACTAAAAACCAAAAATCAAAACCCCGGTTGGTAACCATTTCGTTTTTTGTTTTTACTTTTTAAAAATTAAGCATATTTCTTTCTATTCTTTACAATTATTTACATCTTTATTACAATGGTTGAATTCTTAACCAAATTAAAAAACAAAAACTTTTTTTAGTTTTCAAATTTTGGCTTGATTTTTTAAATCATTGATAAAAAGTAGATAATTAAAGAAAGGTAGAAGTAAGGTTTACATGCTTAATTTTCAAAAACAAAAACTAAAAACCAAGTAGTTACCAAATGGGACCCAAATTGTTACAAGTGGCGCTACATTGTCTTTTTATCAAAAACTCTCCAAATTTAGCTAAATATTTAGTTACCTAAAAGTGAAGTGGCAAAATCTGGGTCTAATTCAAGTGATAGAAAATTGGGCTTACTTGAGCCCATTATCCCCACATTGGGTATAAGCCCAAGCTGATTACATCCAACACATTGTAAGCATATGCTGATCTATTTGAAGCTCATCTCTTTTGAGGTTCTCTCTTATTAATCTAGTTGTATTTGAATGCAATTAGCCCAATTTCATGTTCAAGCAATAATACTCACATCCTTTTCTTCCCCCTTACAAAAACTTTGCAACATCTATCTTTTATATCAACTTCTATATATGACACTCCATTCTATTTTGGTATTTCATTTATTTTGGCATATTTTTTCCCTACAATAAAAGTACAATAAGTGAGAGTATGGAGATATGAACCTTTAGCCTTGGAGGAAAAAATATGTGCCAGTTACTATTGAACTATGTTCACCTTGAATGAGAAATTGAATCTTCGCTCTTAAACAGTATTAGGTTTAACAAATCTAATAAATAGTCCTCTTGATTGGGTGGTAGACACTCCAATCTTTGGATAACTTTAAGTTTGTGTTATGGTTATGACAAAGGAAATCAACAAGCAAAGAAAGAGAGAGAAACTTAAGAGTAAAGATCGACACATAAAATTATGTGGTTCACGATAAAGTGTTAGTTACACCCATGGACAAAGAGAGAGAATAGTGTTATTATTAGAGAGAAATAACATATAATATAGATGTGGAGGTGTCTGTAAGGCCACAAATTATCTATACTTACAAAATGAGGGGTAAAAAAGGAAATGAACTAAATAACCAATGATGACAGGGAAAAGAAAGTGGGAGTGAAAGGAGGAGGGGACCACGAGGTAGTTATAAGGGGCAGGGATCGTACTGAGAAGGCAGGAAAAGAATTAGCTGAAAGTTAGTAGGCTTTTGGTGAGGTGAGAAGTGTCTAACTCTCTCTAAGGTGCTAGGGGAGACCTTTGTTTGTATTTCTTCTTTTAGAGCAGCAGAGGAGGCATATTTTGAGGTGAGTGTTGATGTATTTTGGGAAAGATTGGTAGGGAGGGACGATTGAATTTTTTGAGAGGTCAAGGAAGAAATTGTCTGATAAATAAAGAGCAAGGGATCTTGGTACTTCATTCTTCTTCTTCTTCTTCTTTCTGTTTCTAGTGTGGTGATTGTTGTTTTCTATTTGCAGGGTACGAAGAACTTACAAGTGGTATCAGAGTCGTTTCATCCTGGGGCGTACGCACACGATGGCTCATAAACAAATCGAGGATAGGTTGGAAAAGAACGAGAGGGAGGTCTCTGAGATGAAGGAGATGCTGCTGGGACTTTGCAAGAATATCGAGAAGCTGACAGAAGAGATGAGAGAAAGTAATGCAGCTCGAAAAGCTAAAGAGTCGGGTGCATCTGATGGTCGGAGGATGAAAATGAAGGGAAAAGATGATGAAACCGATTCAACCCCCAGCAATGGAGGAGGGGGATCCGATAAAAGCAAATACAAAAGGTTAGAGATATCTGTTTTCGCTGGAAAGAACCCGGAATCGTGGGTGTACAAGGCAGAGCACTACTTCGAAATCCATGAGTTATCCGATCAGGAGAAAGTGAAGGTCGCGATTATTAGTTTCGGGCCGGAGGAAGTCGACTGGTTCCAATGGAGCCACAACCGGAGACCCATCAACACGTAGGAGGAGTTGAAAAGAAGGATGTTCGAATACTACAGACCTACCGGAGAAGGGAGTTTAGGCGTGAGGCTGCTAAGAATAAAGCAAGAGGGTTCCTATTCGAATTACGTGAAGAAGTTTGTCACCTATTCGGCACCCCTACCTGACCTGGCCGAAGAAGTTCTCAAGGATGCCTTCGTAAATGGGCTGGAACCAACGTTGAGGGCCGAAGTCATCAGAAGAAAGTCGATTACACTGGAGGAATGTATGCACGAAGCCCAGCTGGTGAGCGACCGCAATGTAACCCTGAAGTTAGCCTTAGCGGATCTGGGGGTTGTTGGGCCTGGCAAAAAAGAAGCCCATGTGAAGGAGAGCTTGACGATGAAGAGCGGGAAAACCTTGGATATGCAGGGGACCAACGGATCACCTTGCTTGTGAAAAACAACTTCGTGAAGAAGAAGCCACCCATGAAACGTCTCTCTGATAGTGAGTTCTGAGAATGGCTGGACAAGAGACTCTGTTTCCGGTGTAATAAGAAATATAGTCTAGGGCACCGATGCAAGACGAAGGAGAATCAAGAGTTGATGTTGTTTATCACCAATGAAAGAGAAGAAACAACCAGAGAAAAGGAAGAAGGGGAGGAACTACGGGAAGAAGAAGAGCTGGAAACAGAGGAAACAGCCGAAATAGACTTGAGATCAATGTATGGCCTATCAGCCCAGGTACAATGAAGCTGAGAGGAAAGATGAGGGGAAAATAAGTAATGGTGTTGATTGACTGTGGAGCCACGCACAATTTTGTGCACAAAAAGTTAGTAGACGAGCTGGAATTACCAATGAATAAGAAGAGCTTCTCAGTGGTGGTCGGGAATGGAGTGGCTATAAGAGGGGAAGGGGTATGCAAAGCAGCTGAATTGAGGCTACCCAACCTGAATATTAAGGTCGATTTCTTGGCAATCGATTTGGGGCAGATGGATTGGTACTAGGGTTGCCCTGGTTATGCACGACTGGGTTTATGGGAGTGCATTGGCCATCACTGACCATGTCGTTTTTGGCAGGGGATTCACAGGTCATATTGAAGGGTGATTCATCTCTAACCAAGGCAGAAGTCTCCTTCAAGGTGCTTATAACATCCTGTGGAGAGGAAGACCAAGGATTTCTGGTGGAGTTTTAGAACTATCAATGCGATAGTGAAGAAAGAAATGAAGGAAATGAAGAAATCGAAGAGTCAGGGGAATTACCAGTCATGATCCGAGCCCTGCTCGAGGAGAATAAGGATATATTTGAAGAGTTAACAACACTCCCACCAAAGAGAGCTATGGACCATTGCATTTTTATGAGTGCGAACCAGAAACCAATCAATATGAGACCATACAAGTACGACCACAACCAAAAAGAAGAGATTGTGAAGCTGGTGGAAGAAATGCTCAAAGCTGGAATCATTCGTCCGAGCCACAGTCCATACTCCAGTCTTGTCCTGTTAGTGAAGAAGAAAGATGGTGGATGGAGATTCTGTGTTGATTATCAAAAACTAAATCAAGCAACGGTGGCCGACAAGTTCCTTATACCGGTATGAGGAGCTGTTAGATGAACTACATGGGTCAGTGGTTTATTCCAAGCTGAATTTTAGGTCGGAGTATCATCAGATCAGAATGAATGAGAAGGACATCGAGAAGACAGCCTTCAGGAATCATGAAGATCACTATGAATTCCTTGTTATGCCGTTCGGACTCACAAATACTCCAGCCACCTTCCAGTCCTCAATGAACCAGGTTTTTCGACCGTTCCTTCGTAAGTTTGTACTTGTTTTTTTTACGATATATTAGTGTACAGTCCTGACATCTCAACACATGAGACACATTTGGGAGTGGTGTTCAATGTCCTCAGAGACCATAAGTTGTTTGCAAACCAGAAGAAATGTACCTTTTGCCAATCGCAGGTCCAATACTTAGGCCACTGGATATCAGCTCAAGGAGTAGAAGTCAATGATGGGAAGGTCAAAGTCATGAGGGAAGTGGCCGCAACCATAAAATGTTTATGAATTAAGGGGATTTTTTGTGCTCACAGGGTATTATAGGCGATTTGTTCAGGGATATGGGAACATCGCAACCCCACTTACCAAACTGCTTCAGAAGAATGCTTTCAAATGGGATGAAGAAGCCAGTCAAGCCTTTACAAATTTGAAGCAAGCTATGGTGACAACCCCAGTCATAGCTCTCCTAGACTTCTCAAAAGGGTTTATGATAGAAACGGATGCATCAGGAATGGGTTTAGGGGCTTTCTTGTCACAAGAGTCGAAGCCTATATCCTATTTCAGTTAAAAACTGTCAATGAAAGTCGAAGACAAGTCTATCTATGAAAAGGAACTTATGACAATTGTCCTAGCAGTACAAAAATGGAGACATTATTTATTAGGAAGCAAATTCACCGTGATCTCAGACCAGAAGGCGTTGAAATTCTTGATAGAGCAACGAGAAGTACAGCTTTAATTCCAACGTTGGCTAACCAAGCTACTTGGATACGACTTTGAGATCCTAAACCAACCAGGGTTACAAAACACAACAGATGCCTTATCAAGGGTGCCGACTCAGATGGAATTGAGGATTATCAGCTCCAACTATTATAGATATTGAAGTGGTATTAAAGGAAGTGGAGGAAGATGAGGAGCTCCAGAAGATCATCACCCTATTAAAGGACAATCCCGAGGGGAAGCCAAAGTATAAATGGCAACACAATAGATTGACTTACAAGGACAGGTTAGCGTTCTCCCAAAGGTCTAGTTTAATTCCCTCACTATTGCATACTTTCCATGACTCGGTGCTAGGAAGGCATTCCGAATTCCTGAGGACCTACAAGAGAATGAGTGGAGAACTATATTGGCAAGGGATGAAATTTGATGTGAAGAAATACGTAGAAGGGTGTGAAATATGCCAAAGGAACAAGTATGAGACTCTTACACCAGCAGGATTACTCCAGCCACTTTCTATTCCATATTTGATTTTGGAGGATTGGAGCAAGGATTTCGTGGAAGGGTTACCAAAAGCCGAAGGTTTTGATGTCATAATGGTTGTAGTAGACCGCTTGAGCAAATATGCGCATTTCACACCTCTCAAACACCCTTTCTCGGCAAAGCAAGTAGCGGATATATTTTTCCAAGAAGTAGTGAGGCACCATGGAGTCCCGTTGTCCATTCTGACCGATAGAGAGAAAATTTTCTTGAGCAACTTTTGGAAGGAGATGTTTACGACTATGGGGACGAAATTAAAAGGAGTACATCATTCCATCCTCAAACGGACGGACAAACGGAGAGGGTGAACCGCTGTTTAGAAACCTATTTACGCTGCTTTTGTAATGAATAGCCAAAGAAATGGAACAAATGGATAGCATGGGCAGAATTGTGGTACAACACGACTTTCCATGTCTCGATCAAGACAACCCCTATCAGGCAGTCTACGGAAGACCCTCACCACCTCTGATCACGTGTGGAGATAGAAGGACCTTCAACAATGTCATGGAACAGCAGTTACAAGAATAGGACTTAGCTCTCAATGCCTTGAAAGAAAACCTGACTATAGCTCAAAACCGGATGAAAAAACAGGCTGATAAACATAGGAGAGAACTGAACTTTGAGATTGGAGAAGAAGTGTACTTGAAATTGGGGCCTTACAGATAGAAATCCTTGGCAAGGAGAAGTGAAAAGGTTGGTAGGGAAGGACGAGAGAATGTTTTGAGAGATCAAGGAAGAAATTGTCTGATAAATAAAGAGCAAGGGATTTTGGTTCTTCATTCTTCTTTTTCTTCTTCTTTCTGTTTCTGGTGTGGTGGTTGTTGTTTTCTATTTGTAGGGTACGAAGAGCTTACAGTGTCAAGAGGGTTATAGGGTTTATATATATCACCCCTCTAAAACTTAGGTCCAAAATCTTAAATAATATATAATGCGTAAACAATTTAGGTTTTGGAGGTAGCCTCCACCCGGACACGTCGCCTCTGGATCCTCATGCGTGGTCATTTGAATCGTCAACTAACAAATTCAAGACATTCTAATAGCTCTTGTGATTCTCTCCATGTAGAAAAAATAAGGGGAAATAATTTACATATAATAATTGATGAGAAAAATATGAAATTTCAAAATTAAAATAGGATAGAGTAAGAATTAAGTTTTGTTTTATAACAGTTTGGTTTTTTAATTTTAATATTAAAAATGTTTATTCAAAATTCTTTGATAAGTTCTTGACATTTCTTTACAAAAGTTGTAAGCCACTATTTTCCTTTTTAAAGGGAAAAGAGATTTGAGAGAATACTTGTGAAATTTTATTTCTAAACTTTGAAACTTATTTGAAATTTTCGTTTCTTTATTTTTCTGCTTTTCTTTTTTAACAACAAAAGGCAAATATGTTGATGACTATTTTCTTTTTACAATTTTGTAAAAAATAGAGAGATGAAGAAATCTTTTAGGAAAAAATATATGGGGATACGGAATTAATAAATTAGAAACATATAGACCTATTTTAAAGAAAAATGCTATGCCTAATCAATTTAGAACTTGTTTGAATTGATTAGAGAAANAATTTTTTTATAAAATTATCTAAAATACATTTTGAAAATATTTCAAAAACTATTTTGAGTGCTTTTAAATGACTTATTTTTAAAATTTAAATACCCTTGAAAAAAGAAAATAAAATATTAGAGAAAGATATGATAGCAAGAAAATATTAGTCAAACTTCATTAAATAAATAAAAACGTGGCTAAGAAAAACAAGAAAGAAAAAAGTTATAGAAAAAGATAGAAATTTGAGAGAAGAGAAAGAGAGAGAGGTAAAGTGAAGAGTAAAAGATAATGCATAAAAGAAATATCGATAAATAAGAAAAGTTGTAGTGAGAAAAAATTTAGAGATGTATTTATTAGAGAGGGAACAAAGTTGAAAATATTTTTTAAAAAAGAAAAGTTTAGAGATAGAATTTTTAGAAAGATAATTAAAAATTTTTAAAGTAAAAATAATATAAAAGACAAACCTTTTTGAAAGAGATGAAAATTATAAAGGCAAGGAAATAAAAGTTATATAGAGATATTTTAGAGAGAAAAAAATTAGAAGGTTGAATTTATTGGAGATAGAATCAAACAGGGAAAAAAATAGCACTTGAAAAATAAATTTCAAACAAAGAATCTATTTTCAAAACTATATATGTGTATATTTAAAATAAAAATTACTCAACTTTAAAAAAAATTATAAAAACTTAGATATCACGTAGTCAAGATTTGAAATATTGATGTGGAGGGAAATATCGAAGTCTTGATTTTAAGGAAATATCGTTATCGATTAAAATTTTAGGAAACTTTAGGGAAATTAAAGGAAATTAATAGAAATTATTATAATTAATTAATGAAACTTTGATTGTGGCTGAATTAGATTATTATTGATCGTTTTTAATCATAATTTCTATAAAGCAAGACAAAAAAAAAATGCATATTGTGAAATACATGTGTAAATATTGATGTAAGAGCAGAAATTTAAAAAAGAAATGGAAAAATAATTATAAAATAATATCAAATATTAGTAATTAATTACAAAATCAATGGACATGAAATGTTTGTATACAAAATATTTTCTTTTAAAAAATCAAAAAGCAGAAGGAAAATTGGTAAGGGGCTTTTAAGTTTTAAAATTAAAGAAAAAATAGAATTATCAAAACTAAAATTTAAATTTTTTTTATCAAAATGAATATAGCTCAACTGATATATAATAGGTATAAGAATCTATATATGTGAATTATATTAACCTACTTGACAACTACTAATTTAGAAAATAACCCAAAAATATAAAATATAAAATTGGCGTCAACTTTCCGCTTGATTTATAGAATGGTAGGACTTGTTTGGATATGAATGGGCCAAGCATTTTGCAAAAATTCTTAGTTTCTATTTTTTCCATTTTTTCTAAAGAATGTGATTCTCTTAGCTCCAAATATCAAATATCATATAATATCTAATGATTCATATAACTAGTACCATCGTATTGAGATGGAGTAATCTTAGAACTAATTAATGTATATAGTTGTATTCAAATATATAGTTCGAATAGAGAGAAATGTATCAAATAATTCTATTTAATTTTATAAATATTATCAAATACTAAATCAATTTTATAATAAAAAAATATCCTTTCTAATAGTGATACTCACAAAACTTTAGGTTCTTATATGAAAGATAAAAACCTATATTCTCTAAAATCGTACAAAAATCTTTAGTCTCCATTTATTACTTTGAACGTTACAGTGATTTTTCAAGTAAACATTATATTGATGGCGGTTGAATCGTCTATTTTTATTTTTTTATCCGACAATTATAAATAAAAGGATATAAATATAATGTAAGAACGAGAAGATAGATTCTTAAAAGGAGGGGAATTAAGAATAGAATTACGTGGGGGAGGGGCATAGATTTTGTTTTCAAATATAAAAAAAAAAAAAAAAGAATATAAAGGCTTTTGACCTAAAAAGGACATTTGGTAAAAAAGAATGTAGATAGATTTCCCTTAAGAAAGACACATGCAATGCACAAAAGATAGTAAGAATATTGTTCTAATTCCAACAACTTACCCACTATATACTATAAAACCCTAAAAACAACAAAAGCATCATTTGGGATTGTACATGTTGGAAATTGAGAGCAAAATTTGGAGCTACATTAGCCCTCCATTTTTTTCTTTTTTTCTTACCAAAAGTCTTTTGTTCTCTTAGATGAGATATATGGTGGTTGGATAAGGGAAAAATTCCACCTTTTTTTTTTTTCTTCTTTGCTTGTGGGTTAGCCTTCTTTTTGTTTTCCTTTTGTCTTAAAAATGGAACTTTACTCTGTCTAATTCAAACTTGGAAGAAAGCATCTTCAATTGTTAACCAATACACAATTTCACAACATGTACTTTATAAAAGATACAATTTCTATAAAACCACTCTTATTAAATACTAAACAACTTCTTCATAGACTATTTTATTTTGTTTAAACTCTTTTGGTCAAATGTTTTATCAATTCATGTTTTGTCACTAGGTATTTTTGACAGAGAGACATTTTGATTTATAATGTTAAAAGGGTCGATTCTCTGTACAAATAGAAGTATCATTTTTTTTCATTTTTAAAATCACTTGAAAACATAATTTTAATTACTCAAAATTAATTTAATTGTCAATTTTACACTTTTAAATGCAATTTTCATATCATCAAAATTAGTTTTGAAGAATTAAACATGTTTCATGGTGATTTTGAAAATGATAAAAGTGATTTCAACCATTTTAAAATTACTTCCAAACATAAAAGTCCACTTAAATTAAGCAATCCAAAACAAAATAAATTAAAAATGATAAAACATAAAAATAAAAAAATTTAAAAACTCGAAACGTAATTAAATCTTTATTCTTCTCTTCTCTCTCACTATTTAAATCATGATTCACACCTCTTTCATCATCAACTTCATTGTTCAATCTTCATCTTCTACTTCTTTTCTATTGTCTACTCTAGTCACTCAACAATCACTTGACGTTACTAGATTTTTTTTTTTCAAGTTTTCACTCTCTTCTTGAATCTATTCTAATCTAACTTAAAATATGTATTATAGCAATTAATTAGACATTATATATATATATATATATATATTTATTTATTTATATATTTATTTATCGTATCGTATCCGTATCATGTATTCGTATATGTGTCTGTACTTCTTAGATTTCTAGTCTTTGAGATTAAAATATATTGAAATTCGAAACCTAAAATCACTCCAACTTTAGATATGAAAAGTATATCTTATTCTAATAATTTTCATTCATGAAAAAAAAAACACTATATAAACATATATTTAAAATGTATTAAGGGAACTAATGGGCATTGAATTATTTTTTTAAAAAAAAATTAACAATAAACAAAACACTAATGACTAAATTAAAAATTTATTGACAATTCAAAGGTTAAATTAGACAATACTCCTAAACTTTCTATTTGTTTTAAAAAATACTGATAAATAACTTTAAAATGGAAGTTAGAAAATAATTTTATTATTAGTATATGAACATTATTAGTAAATTATTTTAAAAATATCTCCAAAATTTTAAAAATTATATTAATTCCCTTAACTATTTTAAAAAATGTTAGCAAATTATTTCACCATTAGTATATGGACAAAAACCGATTTATCCACCCAATCACATCTCCTCCCTCTTGCATTCCTCCTTTCTCATTTACTTCAATCTATGACTTAACACTTTTTTATTTTTCCTCTTCTTTTCATCTCTTCAACATACCACCCTCTTTTATTTTATTTCCTAATCTCTAAAACTACCTTCTTCAATCAAGATAAATAGTTTATGGCCAGAAGAAAATATATACTACTATACTAATGAAAGCAACTAGCACATCTTGACAAATATCATATTGTTGAAGAATATTCCTCTCATTCATCAAATCTACATTAGGACGACAAAGCTTTTGATCTTTAAGAGAAAATGTCATATTAATTAATGTTGAACTAAACTCATTTCGACAATTAAATGCTTTTTTAAGCATTCTTAAAAGTTGTAATTATATTTTCTCATCCTCCAATTACAATTTCTTAGTCTAAAATGTCTCGTGAATCTTCCAAAATTACAAGAGATTTTTACATAAAAAATCATCTTTGGGCTATATATTTCTTAAATTGTCTTTCAATTTGAATTTTTTTTCGAAGAAGGCTTTTAGTGTTAATTTTGGACAATTTACCCTTTTTTCCTTTTATATATATATATATTCCTATGAAATTCCTTCAATGTTTGAGAGAGAAAATGCATTTAAAGAGAGAAACTACATTTAATATGATTTTTTTTCATTTTCAATATAATGAAGGCAATTTCAAATATAATGAAGGTTTTATGTACATGTACAAGGCTCATTTCAAATATATACAATAGTATTTCAAATATTTCTCAAGTTATTTCAAATATAATATAATGAAGACAATTAGCACATCTTGACAAATCCCATATTGTTGAAGAATTCCTATCATTGATTAAATCCACGTTTGGATTCATAGATTAAAAACTTTTTTTTCCTTTAGAAAAAAAAATGTCATATTAATTAATGTTGAACTAAATTCGCACTCATGAAAGTTGTAATTACATTTTCTCATCCTCCAATTACAACTTTTTAGTCTAAACAACATTATTTAAGTAAAAACTTCCAAATCTTTTTAAATTTCACGATACAATTCTTTGGAACAATAATAATACATGTGAGTCATTTCATATAACATAACAAACTTTACTATATGTAGCAGTAAATTGCTGCGGGCTACACATTTACCATTGCAGCCACTTCAGCCTCCCCTACACTCTTTTCAACCGCGGTAATTTTCAAATTCACCACCGCTACTTTAACATAAAAGCACACACCCAACAAACAAACCAAAACAAAAAAAGTAAGAAGTTACCACACCTCGGTAACTTTTCCTACACCTATGATTCGGAATTACAGACTTATAATTGCTGTTGACTTCTTAACCCTAGAAAGTCCCATTTTGACCGTCCTACTTTAACTTTTACCTCTCCCCACTACACCAAAGTTTCCCGGGTAAATAAAGAGGGGAAAAATAGAGAGAGGGAAAATTTTCAAAAAAAAGGATAAAAGGAAAAAGGGAGGGAATTTCAAACGCGGAAATTCTTTCCCGTGAAGGTCTGACCGAACTGCCAATTAGAAGGTGCCACGTTCCATGAAGTTGAGGTACGACGGTCACTGCCGGTGACGCGGAAGGAGAGAGCCTGGCCCACTAAAACAGAGTTGGATTGCCAATTTTGGCCCCAGTTACGGCTCATGCTCATCCAACCGGTGTTTGATCCTTTTACGCTAACCCTCACGATATCCCCTGCACCCGCGACGTTGGTGATTAATACCAAGTTGAAGTAACGGAAACCGTTGATTGTGAATCTGATTCCTCCTTGTTTCCTACATGGCACCCTGTAATTGCAAGATAAATTAGTATAAATTTTCAATTTTATTTCTATTTTTTCTTGTGTTTTTTGGGAATTTTATATTTATTATCCTAATAAATCAGCTTAACATCATTAATTACTTTTCTTACGATATATGGGCTATTTTATGTGAGGTAAAGGCAATTATTAAAAATAAAATAAAATAAAATCCCACTAAGGCAGGGCTGTTTAGGGAATGTCACTCACTTCAATCTCTGGAAATAACTTAATTTTCTAGATGAGAAATTCAACATTTACTTCAGAAATTGAATGCATTCAACAATATGAGAAACAGAATACTAAACGACTCAACTATGAAGACAGGGCAAAAGGATTATACAAGCAAAAACAGAGTATATTTCCAGATCTGTTCCCACAATGGAAATGGGGATTTCCCCTCAACTTTTCCTACCTTTCCCAGTTGCCAAACAGAGCAAAACCAAGCAAATCAAATTCTCAAGGGGAATGGGAAAAACCCATTAGAGGAATCAAGCATTTTAAAAAGAAACAGAGACCAAAAAGATCAAGAAAGGCGGCATGTAAAAGAAGCAGACTCACCGGCGGTAAGAGACGGGAACGATTCCGGCGCGGTACTCAGCGATCTTGAGGAACATAGGCATAGCGAGATCGAAATGAGTGCGAGGAGGGTTACACCAACCGCCATTGTCATTAGGAAGAGCAAAATTGGGGGGACAAAAATTGGTAGCCGTAATGAAAATAGAAGGGCTACCAGGATGGCACCATTTTGGGTCATTAGCGCACTTGATCTCGAAGCAAGCACCACAGCTTAAGCCATTGTTGAAGAGCGCAGTACTGAGAGCAGCTGTGTTGACGCCATAGCCCTGGCTGTAGAGATTCCCATACCCACAAGCACCACCTGGAGAAAAACAGAGAAATCAGAGAAAGAAACCACAATGAAGAAAATGTAGTAAGAAGAAGGGGAGGAAAGGGAGATACCCATGGTTCCAGAGGCATCACTGCCGCCGTAGAAGGTGGCGTGAGCGTCCTGCCAGGGGCCGCCGGAGTAGACACCGGGGATTCTGGCGTGAGAGAGGAGGAAGAGGGAGGAGAAAGAGACGAAGGCAATGGAGCAGAGGAGAGAAAGAGAAGCCATGAAGGAAGAGGAGAGAGAAAGGAGAGGGTTTAGGGTTGAAGGGAATGGAAAATGGGAGGGAAGAAGAAGGGGTACTTATGGAGGGAGAATGGCGGAAGAAAAGGACAGTGTGGGAATGGGAATCAAGAGCCAAACAAACAAACCCACTGCGCTGCAAACCCGAAAAAGTAAAGCGCGATATTATCACTACTGTAATTAATGCCATTTGCCGTCCTCCTTTTTTCTTTTACCATTCTCTTTTTTTTTTTCTTTCTTATTTCTAAATTTGGAGTAATTCTATTTGATCGTTAATTTTTAAAATGCTGTAATTTTAGTATTAAAAACCGTTTGGCACGTTGAGTTAGTTATTAAAAATCGTATGTATTATTATAGTTGAATTATAATAATTTATAATTAGGGATATAAATTATTTTAATTATTATAAGATGTATTTTAGGTGTAAACTATTTTAATTTGAAAAGAAATAATATTCTCTATCAAAGAATAAAAAAAAACAAGTTGATCTTAGGATAGTTCTTATCCTAAACACACACTAAATGTTTTGTTGTCATATGGCATGAGTGTTTAGCATTAATGTTTATTAATTAATTTAAAAAAATTAGTTTTTTAAATTTACATCATAATAAAAATACTTAGGGGCATCTGGGCTACATATATCTTTGTACATCCCACCAAATTATCCAATAATAATTTACCACATGACAAATTCACTTTACTTCTTTTTTAAAATATTCTTTTTTGTTTGTGTCTAATGGGAGTGGATGCATAAAGGTGGGTGCATGCTCTTATTTTATATTAAATTTTTTAATTAACTTTCACTATATACTCATTTTCACTCAAGGATAAATATGTAACATTCTAAAATTAAGTAATCTAACATAAATTAGATTTGGAATTTATGAATAAAAGTGTAACATTTTGAAATCTTTGAACTAAATAAAAATTAGACCAAAAACTTATAAATCAAAAAATTATATAAATACAACTTAAATTACAGGTTCGTTAAAAGATTTTTTAAATTTATTTTTTCTTTTCATTTGATAAGTCCTTAAAATTTCACATCTATTTAAATAGATCCTTCTCTTTTGAATTTTGTTGTCTAATGAAAGGTTTTTTTTTTTTTTGTCTAAAATATAATGAGCTTCCTTTTTTTAATTATTATTATAACAAGAGATTCAAACCTCTTAATCAAGAAGATTAGTAAATGTTAATTATTATTAAGTTATGCTCACTCTGGCAAGAAAAAAATAGAATTTTGTTAGCTACAAAATTCAATGTTTTGTCTAGTGAATAATTAAGGCTGATTTGGTAATCATTTAGGTTTTTGTCCTTGACTTTTGAAAATATAGATATTACTTTCATCTTCAAATATTTTTCCTAGTTATCTACTTTTGACCAATAATTTAAAAAACTAAGCCAAAAGTTGAAAATTAAGAAAAGTAGTTTTTTAAAATTCGATTTTGTTTTTGGAATTTGGCCAAGAATTGGAAATAGGTTTAATTTTTAAAAACTAAAAACAAATAACGAAATGTTTACCAAACAGGTCTAAATTTTTTAAAATTCATATAAGATTTATTAATCACAAAATTGTAGGTTTAAACAACGTAGAGATTTATTAATCACAAAATTGTAGGTTTAAAGCACCAAACACTTTTAAATGTTGCCTATTGGATAGAAAAAGAAAAAAGTTACGAAATTATTTAACTGAACTAATTTTTCTCTCTCTTTTTTTATTAGTAAAAAAATTAAATTTATTTCCTTTTATCTCTCTTTTTTTTTATTGGTCTTCTTTCTTTCTTTTGACTGTTTCTTCTTTTCAAATATATATAAATATATATTTACACGAAGTCTTTATTTTATTATTATCTTTTTTTTTTTTAAAGAAGTGCACCACTACTCTACTTCAAAAGGGGTTCTTCATATTCATGCTTAGACCATGGGGTCGGCCTTTAGTTATTTATATTTCAAGTCTCTGACTATATAATTGCAACATTGCATTTATTTTGTTTGTGCTTCTCTCCTTTTTATAATTTTTTTTTTTTTTTAGTTTTTGTTTTCTTTTATCACGAATCCAATAAAAGAAATTAAACAGCCAATTTTTTCCTAAATTTTCTAAATTGAAATAAATTGGAAAAAAAGAAACCAACGGTAAAGCACCAATCTCGATTTTTAAATTTTTTTTATGTCAAATTACATATAAGACACTTTAAAAGATTTAGAGACAGATTAAATATAAGACTAATAGTATTTAATTAATTAAAAACAAAATTAAAATTTAGGAACTCATTGTTCTTTTTTTTTTTTAAAGTCTAGAGAATTATATTATTATGTTTAAGAAAGTCTTATAGTATCACGTAGCATAACCATAAGAAACTTAGTAGAAAGTTTTTAATTAAAAGAAAAAAAAACACTTTCATGTTTGGTTATACATTTTTACAAGTTACCAAGTGTTTTTAAAATAATTTTCAGACAGAGCATAGAGTGTAAATAACTCTATTGGTGACATACTACATGTGCCTTCTAGTGAATTATTTTAAGTGACAATCACATTTTCTAAGTATTTTATTTCTCTATTTCCAAACATGAAGATTTCAATCGATAATGAATTTTGGCCTTTGGCAAAATTGCGATTGTGTTTTGACCATACCAAATATGTTTCTATTCATAGTTTGAGGAGTTATTTAGATTAACGAGGAAAAAAAAGTATTGTTGTAAAGAAGTCATTTTCATTTGAACAATTTTGATTTAAACGGTTAAATGAAAAAAAAAAAGTACTCATGTTTATTTGTACTTTTTCATAAGTACTTTTACGTACAAATTTGTTTAGTTTGTTATGTATTCAAATTAGTGTTTATATTAATGTCAAAATAATATAAAGAATGACTATTAAACACTATAAGCTAATAGTTTTAAAACACTTTCATTGGTGGGAGGTGACTTTCAAAGGGAGGCCAGTTGTGATTGCTAGAGGGTGGTCATCAAAGGTGGCCACCAGGGTTGCAAAGGACGGTGAGAACAAGCAACAACCATGGTAGAGTTGCGATAGAGAGTTAGTGAGAGTATTTTCGTAATTTTATATATTATATAAATCAAGAAAATATTAACTATTATTTCATCAATATATTTTTTTAGAAGTCATGTTTCGTGGTTTTCAAATAATTTAATTTTTTTCGAAATAATTTTTTGAAAAATTAACCATTTGAAAAGTTAAACCAAACATATTCGTGAAGAATGAATATATCACTTTTTACGTGCAATTTACAATTATTCTTTTTTTTCCCCACATATTTATCCCCTTCTCTTCTTTTCCTTAAGAATTATTTCTTACATATTTTCTATCATTTTTCCTCCAATGTATGGATTACATACCCTAATATGATCTATCTAGATATCAATAGCAAAATTTGATCAATTATGCTTATTTTAATTTGTTTGAGGACAAAATCTCATATCAAAAAGTTAGCAAAATTTGATCAATTATGCTTATTTTAATTTGTTTGAGGACAAAATCTCATATCAAAAAGTTATTCGTTTGAACTCAAATTCTTATGCTCTCAATTACGTAGGGATTACAATCATTTCAATTTGATATATGATGAGACATAAATGAAATTTGATCAACGTCGATTTCTTTTTTGGGTAGGTTTTTAGAGAATCATCAAATATATATATAATAAAAACATGATTATAGAATACATTAGTTCGATGGTTTAGGGTCGTGTTTATTTACGCTTCGTTTGATAATCATTTGATTTTTTATTTTTGTTTTTGAAAATTAATTATATTCCATCCATATTTCTTACATGATTTGCATCTTTCTTAAATACAATGGTTAAGTTCTTAGTCAAATTTCAAAAACATAAAAGCAAATTTTTTAAAACCTACTTTTTTTTTAGTTCTCAAAATCTTACTTCGTTTTTAGACCATCGGTGAAAAATATATAACAAAAAAAAAAATTTGGAGGTGGAAGTAGTGTCCATAGACTTCATTTTCAAAAATAAAAGCAAAAAACAAAATTGTTATCAAAGGGGTCGTAGTTATAGAAGTTTAAGAAGTATCCAATAGGTCATTAAACTTCAAAATGTGTTAGTTAGACCTTAATTTTTTTTTTTTTTTATTTAATGGATTTGTGAACTTTCAAAATTTCGTATCTACTAGATCCTATATGACATTTCTAAAATTTGAAGGATTTATTTGACATAAAATTGAAATTTTAGGTTTTATATTTACAACAATATTTAAATTTAAATTTAATAGATTGGTTATTTGTCTTAAATTTAATAGATTAGTTATTTGTCTTACTTCTTACAATTTTTAATATAAGTCAAATGACTTACTAGATATAAAATTTGAATTTAAAAAACTTATTAGATATATGTATATTCTTAGTTTTGGGGATTTATTAAACACATTGTTTAAGGGTCAATAACCTATTGGATCCTTTTTAGATATAAATTTTAAAAAATAAATTAGTCAAACAAACTATTACATATGAATATATATATAATAATTCCATCAGAATTAAGATGTAACTTGATTATAGAATCATATATATATGAAGTAAAAAGAATATTTTTGGCTGCTAGGTAGGTAACCAATGAAACTATGTTCAAGTTGACTATTATTTTAGTTATATCTTTTACTTTTCGTATTAACATAAATTTTGAGTTATAAATTTACTGCATGAAGTTTGTTTGTATTTATTAAGTCATTCGACTCCAAGTTTTAGTATCTAATTTGTCCTTAAATTTTAAATTTTATGATAAATAAATTCTTGAACTTTTAATTTTATCTTAATAGGGTTCTGACCTATCCAATATTTTCTAAAATGTATGAATCTATTAATTTAAAAAATTAAAAGTTCGATGCCTGTTAAACCCAAAATTTAAATTTATGTCTAATAAAACAATTAATTCTAGAAAAAAATAAATATGTTAGGGAGTTATTAGACAAAAAAAAAACGTATGTATTAGACACAAAATCAAAACTTCATAACCTATAAGACATTTTTTAACGGGTAGAAATCTATTAAAATTCTCATGAGTACCTAGAAGATTATTATTATTATTATTATTTTTAATCAAAATGGAAAAAATTAGTAACAACTAACATGTGTGAACTTAATATTCATAACATTGTATGCGTACTATCCAAGTTACTGGAATTTTTTTTGTACACTTTTTATTTTTTGAGTTTAACAATTATAGTATAGGAGATCGAACCATCAACTTCAAACTGGTAATTGATGACATATCTATCAAACTATGTTTAGATTGGTTTTTTTAGTACAAAGTTGTTCGAGCGAAAAAGACCTAAAAGAAAAGCCAACAATACATATACTTGTTAAAATACAACATGATTATTCTTTAGACTACAAAATTTGTTGTCACACAAAGCAAAACAGAAGAAGAAGGGGGAAAAATCATCATAGAGGAATCCTCACTCATTGATTCAATCACAAGCTGTGTGAAATTGCAATGGCTGTGATTGAACCAAAAAAAAATGCTTATTTCTTACTCAACATTCTCATGCAATAACAAAAAGTGAAAAATTGATGCCTTCAACATCCAAATATTGCACAAAAAGGAGAAACCAAACTGTGAAATCCAAGCCATCAATTGCTTGATGCCATCTACTTTACTCTCTTACACACAACATTATTATAATAATTCATCTCTAAGAATTTTGGAAACTCTACCTATAAGCCTTAATATATTTCTTTAAAATTTATTATGGGTTTGCATTTATTTTTTTTTAAATATAATAATTATAAGTAACACTAGTTTTATTCCATCTCAATCAACTTTGCTTTTTACTTACTCCACACAAGTTGACATGAATAATATCTTGGAGAGGATATAATTTTGACAATAGGGATCTATTATTTTAAAGTCTATCATAGGGTTTTGTTAAGGAATTATATTATAATTAATTAATCTTCTATTTCCATCTCTTAAACCTTTAATTGAATGACGCGTTAATATTAAAAGTGTTGTATTGGTCGAGTTCTCTCTTTCCTTTTTTGATCTTTTTTTTTTTTCAAGGGATATAATCAAAACAATGTACTAATTCTTTACACCGTTTTTAGGAACGAGTTACATTTTTGAGCTTTTATCTTTAAAAAGCAACGATTAATTAGAGAATCTATATATTTTAAATTTTTATTATAGCAATGAAATAACAAATAATAAATAACTATTAATCATGCTCTAGAACTTATTAGTACAACAAATGGGTAGAGAACTACAAACTTTTAAACCTTTTTTTATTTGACACCAAGTGAGAAGGGTGAAAAACTATTTTTTAGTACAAATTAGAAGTAGGAGGAATTGATACGTAAGTTGAGCTAAGCTCTTGTAGATAACGATGAAGAAACTTTAACTTTAAGTTAATAGCATATAATAACCTATATTGATAACCATGGCCTAAATTTTTTGAATTTAATTCTAGTGTAGGAAACCCTGATAAGAGAAACCAGTAAAAAGCCAAAATGGTCAGTTTTTCATCTTTTAACTTTTTTAAAGTTCCACAAACTAATTCTCTCTTTTTATTTTCTTTTCTGTTCAAAATTATAATCCTTTATAATCTTGATTATATATATATATATAGGGTAAGTATTTTAAATAATAAAAATGTTAAAAATATTTTTAAATATAATGCCCAAAAGAAAATACAACAGAAAAATGTGAAATAGTCACTAAACTAAAAATTTCCATATGAGAAAAGATTGTATGTTAATTTATTTATTTTTTAAATGCTAATATAGACTGGTTTTAAAAAAAAAAGAAAAATCAAGGATAAATTAAAGGTAGAAACTAACTTTAAGAAATAGAAGTATTTTCATTAAAAGTAAATATTTAATTGTATAGGAATTAAAGACCATAATGATGGTTAAAAAAAGGGGGAACAATGCGTCCAAAAATTAAATGCGAAGTAAATAAAAAGCAGATAAACGGTTGGAGTTGGAGAGAGAGAGTGATAAGAAATGGGCCCCACTCCTCGGCAAATTTGGTAACTTTCAAAACCGCCAGTGGGGCCCACCTCGAGCGGAGCGACCCCCCGATTTACTGGATTTCAGATATGGGGCCCAGTTAGATTCCACCCCTTTTTACTCCTCTCCATTCTATTTATTTTATAGTTTAAAATTTTCTCAAAACAAATAAATAAAGTTTCTTTTTTAAAGCAAAATAAATAAATAAAGTTAAATTTAGGGTTTTAAATTTCACACGTGTCCACATTCCCATCGCGTTATGTATTTTTTAGACTTTTTTCCCCCTTTTTTTCTTTAAACTAAGCTTAAGGTATAGTTTCTCTTACGTTTCAAAATTTACTCTTATTTTATTTTAAATTAATTTTTGAAATTCAAAATATTATAATTTTTGTCTCATGATAATCATTTTGTTTTTTATTTTTTTTAAAATTAAGTTATGTACACTTTTTTGTTATTAAAAAATTAAGTCAAATTTTGAAAACTAAAAAAATAGTTTTCAAAAAATAGTTTTTGTTTTTGAAATCTGGCTAATAATTTAATCATTATACTTAAAGAAATATATAAACTATTGTAAGAAATGTAAATGAAATAGACTTATTTTTTAAAAAAAAAAAAAAAAAATAAAATGGTTATCAAAAGGGTATTTATTATTTGAAGTTAAAGTTTTGTTTCAATTTCGTCTCTTAAATTGAAATATTTACACTTTTGACCTATATTTTTCACCAATTCAATCTTTAATGCTAATATTTATTAATTGATTTTGAAAAATCGAAAGTATTATCATTTGTAAAGTTTCACTATAAAAATAAAATTTAAAATTTCACGTTGTAGTTATTTTTAATTAATCAATAGATATTAATGCAAAATATTGGAAGTGAGTGTTTAGTGATAAATTGAGGTGAAAAATGTAAATCCTAAACCCTACATAATAAATTGAAACAAAATACTAAGCTCAACGGTAAAATTGTAAGTTAAAATATATGGATTAAATTGAAATCAAATTCAAAACTTAACGACTAAAAGTGCAAAATTTTGAAACATGGAGACCAAATAGAAACCATACTCAAAACTTAAGGAACAAAAAGGTATTTTCCACATTTATATTAAATCATAGAGAAATTCACGAAAATGTTAACAAAATATATAAAAAGAAATACTAAGTGAACCCTAACATTATTAATAATTATTTTTATTTTTATTTTAAAACAATATAAACTTTAGTAGAGATGTTTTCAAATATAGTAAAATGTACCAAAATATTTACAAATATAGCAAAATATCACTGTTTTTAGTGATATCATTGATGGACATGTACTGATATACTACTATCATCTACCACTAATAGATATTAATAGATGTCTATTAGTGTCTATTATGAATAGATTATAACATTTTATATATTTGAAAATATTTTTAACGGTTTTTCCATTTAAAACAACCTCTCTATTTATTTTCTAATTTTAATGCTTTTTTTAATCAAATTTAATTTTTATAATTTCTTTTATGAAAACAATTGACGTCAACACTTCCACAAAATTGAGATATTGACATTTTCATCAACATCAACTTTAAATTTTGGTTAAAGTGTCATTTCTTTTTTTAAATTTAGGTTAAAATACTATTGTCATCCATATATTCATTTTATTTTAATTTCCTGTAGTTATCTGAACTTCAAAATTCTTCCCCACCCTTAATTTTGTTAAGAAATAACTTTTATTTATTTTCTTTTTATAATATATGATGGAAGGATTGAACTTATAATGTTAAAGTCAATGAAACACGTTTATGCTCATTTTAACTAAAAGTATTAACTTTGATATTTATTTATTATTCCTTTTCAAAATCACAAACTTAATTGAAACATTTGAAAAGATGGGGAGTAAAATGGAATAAAATTAGAAGTATGAGGGCTAAAATGGTCTTTTTAATTTAGAAATAAATAAATAAATATTTTGATTACCGCCAAAAGAAAAACAAAACCCACTCTCCCCGGACCAGCGGTCTCTTACAAAGCCTCAACTGTACGCTCATCTTTCAATAAAAACTCATTTATTATTCTCCCGCTTATGAAATGACGTCCATACCCTAGCAATTTTTAAAAATTAATTACTTTACCTGATTAATGTAGGCACGCATCTCTTATTTTACCAAAAAGCCCCCAAGCCAAATCAATTCAGGAAATTATTCGGTGCATCAGGTACCATCCTACGAGCGGGTAAGTTTAATAGTAGGTTGATGTATTTGATTAAATTGTAAATTTGGTCCATAATTTATAAAAAATTAAAATTAAGTCTATATAGTTTATAAATAGAATTCAACTTTATAATTTACAATTATGATTGAGTTCCTTGATAAACTTCTCACGAATGATTTTTACCGTAAAAATTGTGTATGATGATTTTATCGTATTATATAAATTATTTATGAAATTTTATCAAATTATAAAAATTAATATTCAGATTTTAAAATTATAGAGACTAAATTCGATTTTTTTTCCAACCAATTATGGGGAGTAAGTTTATAATTAAATCTTTTACTAATAAATACCCATAATTCCACCACTAGAATTGAGGTACCAAGAAAAATATTTGACACCATTGTTCTTTTTCCTTTTTAAGAAAGACAAGGAAAGTACTTTCCCAATTAAACTGTGAAAATTTTAGTGCCATTTTTTACGTTGGAAAGTGAAGGTATGATCTTCTAGTTGAATATTTATTATTAATAACACAAACTGAAGTTAAATAGGAGATCTCATTAAACATCATGAAAAATTGTGTTATAGGTTTTATATAATAATTTTTCTTGGCGTTCAGATCTCGTTTGCGTTGAACCGTGTTGAAAGTCTTTAATGGGCTTGACATTTGGCTCACTTTTCCATGGTCTAATCTTGAGATATTCTAAACTAGCCCGTGCAAGAGATTCTCGCACCAGTGTGGTGAACCCGTGTAAGAGATTCTCGCATCTGTGTGATGTCGAGCCCATTACACTATGATGCTTAAGTTAGTACAAAGAGTGATTATTTTAACTAAACACAAAAAAGTAAATTTAGGTCTCTCCTTTAGAGATTATTCGCTCTTCCCTTTGGGGTGGTTGAATTGAGCTATTTATAGGTCATTCCTCTAACAGATACCTTTCTTTCGTTACGTGTAAGACGATAGTACTAGGGATATTTATAGCGTTGGGGTTACAAGATGAAAATCCTGGTCCAACTAAGTTATTTCATGATTGTTATATATGACTCGGATGGTCAGTCCAGACCCTTAGATGTTGACATTTCCCTTTTGGGATGTGCGCTTTCCTATGCCTCATTTCAATACCTATAGATTTAGACCTATATGTGACGTTTGGGCAACCCTCGACAACTTTCGATGACATATAAGATTTTGGGAGATCATTTCATTCTTTACAATTTTGTCATGTTTCTAGGAATTGGAATAAAACCGTGGATATATTTGGCTCATTGGGGTTAATTAAAATGGTTGGTTTCTTAATTTTTCATCTTGGTTGATGTCCAATTGTAACTTAGACACGCAAAAAAATTGTAGTCATTAGGATTTTGTTACAATGTCTTAACGAAGATTTGTTTTTCTGTGTCAAGTTACAATAAGGAAAAAATGTGTATGTACTTCATGGAAAATTATCATAAAATAAAAATATTACTCAATTATTAATTACAATAGAAAATCATAAAAATAACCTTCTAATTAGATATTTTAAACTCATTTGTCAAAACTCAAAGATTAGAAGCATACATTTTAAAACCAAACAAACTTATTATTAAAAACTTTGGGACAAAAAAGAAAAGGTAATATTTCTCCATTATCATATCTTATTTGAATCTTTCTACTTTCAAGTATTTTGTTATAGATCAACTTTAAATATTATTTACATTAAACTGAAATCTTCTTGTGTCAAATTAAAATAAGTTTTTTCGTGTTAAAAATTTAAATGGCTATTTTAACTCGTAATTTATCTCAAACAAATTTGTGTAACTCTAACACATACTCATGTTATACATTAATACATATATAAAAAGTTACTATATCCTTCTACTATGGTTAACATAAAAAGTTATATACCTAAAATTTAAATGATTTTTTCTTTCTTTCTTTCTTTTTCTTTTTTTTCAAGTTTAACAAATAAAGTTGATATTAAACAATTCATAGATCAAAATACTAAATATTTCAAATAATTTTTCTTTATATATATATTTTATTAGAAGGCAAAGTGTGAGATGTGGGCACATAGAAGGTGAAAGTGGGTGTGGTTTGATGGTTGGAAGGGAACCCAAAATTTGCGCCCATAAGAACCACAAACTAATTGCCATGTGAATTCAATAATATTAACCATTATCATTATCATTATCATTATAATTATCATTATTTGATCCTTTTACACTCCAACTCTAAGCATAAGTCCTTTGAACCAAAAATAACAATAATAATAATAATAAAAGGGGAAAAAAAAAACCACTCTATCTCTAAGCAACAGTAGTAGTAGTCCATGTCCATGGTCACTCATTCCCATGTGCCTTCACTTATTGTTATTGCACCCACCTCCACATTTCTAATCTCATTTTTTCTTATTATTTTATTTTTATTCTAATTTATCATAACTTAAATAATATTTTAAATTGAGTGTACTTCAATTAATATACAATCGTGTTAGTCACTACAATATTCATGATCTATATTTACCTGATATACTTAAAAATATCATACACTAATGTTATCATTAACATTAGTTTTTTAGTTGATGATCTTATACCTTTAACCAATATTTTGGTTCAATTACTATAAAATAGTGAATCTTAAACTTCCCAAGTCTAAACAATAGTGGAAGATCTTTAACTAGCAATTACAATATATGTGCAAGATAAAATTTTGTGATTTTAGGATTGGAAGTATTAGATTTTCATTGTTCTTTCTAACTATTTTTATTTTAAAGAATCAATGGGGTTGATTATTTATTGTTACTATTTTTTATAATATGTTGGGTGAGGGAGCTGAATCTCTATTGTCGAAATTGATAGTATAAATATTATGTTGATCAGTTCTTTTTTTTTTTAAATTACTAATGTGTTTTTCAATTCTTATATGTATAGATAAGTTATTATATAATATGGTATCCTAGCTAGTCAAAACTTGTTATATCATAGTTGCCTTATGAGAAATCACACATCAACAGCCCCTCTCTCTGTACTAAAAAAAGGGTTAACAATATTAAGCGAAAATGTTATATTCTTTGGGGTTTAATTCTTATTTTGTTATTGCACTTTCAACCTCTTTACTATTTTGATAAATGTATGGCAAAGCATTCATTATTAAAAATATTTCCTATTATAACCATTGTACTTGCAAACGAAACATGTATCTTAGATCTATTAGTAATCATTTGATTTTTTGTTTTTATTTTTGAAAATTTAAACTATATCATTTGTCATTCTTATAATAGTTTGCATCTTTCTTAAGTAGAATGGTTTAATTTTTAGCCAAATTCAAAAAACAAAAGCAATTTTTTAAAAGCTACTTTTTTTGTTCTAAAAACTTGGTTTGTTTTTTTAAATCATTAGTGAAAAGTAGATAAGAAATGAAGAAATCTAAAAGTGGAAGTATTGTTCATAAGCTTAATTGTCAAAAATAAAAACAAAAATAAAATAGTTATCTGAGTACTTCATATATTATTACAAAGTGTCTAAACAAAATTTATAAACAAAAGAAAACATTTTAATATAAAATTAGGACAATATTTCTACAAATTTAATAATTATTCAACAGGCTACTACATCATGAATGTCCTCTTTTAATTTTCTTTTAGTATAATAATAATTTTTAATTTATCTTTTGTACATAAAAAAAAACCATAATAAAATAAAACCGTCAGCAATATTCCTCATCTTCTTCCAATAATTTCCCTAATGAGTGTGATTTTTTTTTTCTTAAGAAGAAAAAGGTCGGAGGGAAAAATGAAAATGAAAATGAAATTGTTGATTTTGCATATTTTGAGGGAAATTGCATATGAGCAAAGAAAGATCAGATGCGGAGATGAATACGGTGGGACTGAATTTGTCCCCACTGATGGGCCAACCAGATATGGCGAATCTGCCACGTCATGGGTTGATGGATTTGGATGAGTGTTTGAATCAGATCAAATGACACGTGAATTAGGTGGGTTTCGTTCCCTTTCCTTCCCATACTGCCAGGTGTCACGTGATTTCATTTCATCTACCACCGACTTATCACCAACAACAAATATTTTAAATCTTGATCCGGATGAATGTCGAAATCTCAACCTTATGAAAATATTGACAAAATGTCATGTGGATGAATATTTTTGAAAAAATTATGGGTTTGAATTTTTTTTAATATTTATAACCTAAAAAGTACAAATACAGATACAGATACGATACAATATGACTATACATTAATTTTTAAAAAATTAAGATACAAATACGTTGAATATATATATATATATATATATTATATATAATATATATATATTATATATATATAATAATATATATATATAATTAATTAATTAATTGCTATAGTGAAGATTTAATTATGTTTTGGAATTTGAATCATGATTTAATAGTGAGAGAGAGAAGGAATAATGAAGATTTAATTATGTTTTGGAATTTTTTTTAAATTTTTTTATGTTTTATCATTTTTAATTTATTTTATTTTGGATTGCTCAATTTAAGTAGATTTTTATGTTTGAAAGTTATTTTAAAATGGTTGAAATCACTTTTGTCATTTTCAAAATCACCATGAAACATGTTTAATTCTTCAAAACAATTGAATATTGAATTAATTTTGAGAGATTAAAAAAATATTTTAGAGTGATTTTAAAATGGAAAAAAAATGATTTTTATGATTTTAAAATCACTCCTAAATATACACTAAAATAAATTGGGTTGTGGATTCAACTTTTTAAATGGTTGGGCTTAAATTTGAAAAAAAAAATGACCTAGGTATCTAGAAGCAGATACGTGTATCTAATTTTTTTTTTTAAAAAAAATATTTCAAATCACGTATCAGACACGTATTTACCACGTATCTGGACGTATTCGTATCTGATACCGATTCTTTGTACAATTAGAAGTATCCGTGCTTCCTAGTTGAAAACTATTCAAAATAGTTTTTTTTAATATATTTTTAACAATTGTTGTCAAAATATTTAAATAAGAATATTTAAAAATAAAATGTTTGCACTAAAAATTTAAATAAATTATTTAAATTAATAAATAAAAAATACTTTTTAAATATGTTAAAATGTTTGTCATGTATCTTATATTCAGATCAGTGACATTTTATTGTTTATTTTTTATATTTGTTATGATTTTTTCCCACGTGTGATGAAAATGTCAATTCACTGAGAGTATAACTTGCATATCAGAATGAGTTGGAGATAAAGTTGGATCCTTATCTTTTGTATAAAAAGTTTGTGGTATTGTATTATCAAATCGTACTCCTCGAAGGTTTATAGAAGTACTTGGTTGAGGAGGTTCATACGTAGTAGAAAATCTAGGTACTTCCATTCTTAAAGATTGAAACCGTATGTCTACTCTTCCATCTTCAATTTAATAATTTGGGTTAATTTAGGATTTTCAATCGATGGTTTAAATGTGTCTTCTAAATTCCATATGGGATTATGAGTAATTTGATTCTAAGATAACATGTTTGGAGTAAAAGTGTTTGAGTATTTAGTATTGGCTTCCATTATAAGGGTTTGGTCTTTAGGAGAAGTCTTAAGAGCTTTATAGGATAAATTTGAATGCATTCATTTGTAGTATATTCGAAATATTTCTACCATGGATTCAATTTGTGGTTCCCAGTCCATGTTTAGAATTTTAATATCAAGCATTAAAGATTGAAGTAAATTTGGATCACTTAATGAAACTGAAAAGTTTGGATAACAACTAAAGTAAATTGATCCTCTCTCTAAATTTGATTCAACTATAGAAAGTACTGAATTTGAAAAGTTTCTATGTCGTTTATCACGTAATAGTAAAAGAATTGGGGTATCTAATCATATATCCTCCAATAAAGAGGTTATATGGCAATTTGAACTAATCCCATATGAAGAAATTTATATTTTTCTTGGTATTGAAAAATTGATTGTCTTGAGAATAAACGAAGAGTTTCTGAAAGTTTATTAATTGGGACTAATTGTTCTGTGGTTTTGATTCTATAATCTTGAACAAAGTCAAATTTTCCTATTTGATAAATAGTTTTGATATCTACTTTTGGTATATTCTAATTACAGAGGTTCTTTTCTATTTTTGCTGTATGAAACTCTTGATTATTGACTATGGAGAGTGGAGAATCATTTGTATAATCTTCAATTATGTTTAAGTCTTTTGTAGTATGTGCTTTAGAGAGTATTTTTCCAATTAACTTTGACATTAAAAATTCTCCATCCATTTTTTAAAAATAAAATATACCATAAATTATAAATTCACTTTTTTAAAATTCAAATGATTTGATCTTTTTGGTTGAATAATGATAAGTTTTGTAGATGAATAATGATAGTTTTACCTATCTCAATCATTTGTGTCTTAAATTATTGATATTTATATGACTAATAAAGAAGGATTTAACATTTTTTTTAGACTAAACAGGACAATTACAAAGCCATATGGCCTACAATAAAATAAAAATCACAAGAAAATTTGGACAAAACTCACAAAGGATAATTAGAAGCTCATAAGCCGCTTGAGCCTTCAAACCCCAATCTAGCCAAAAGCTGAGCATTTATATTAGATGCATGAGGAATTGAGAAATATAAAAAGACCACGTAAAAAAGATAAAATAAAATAAATTATTCAATTTATCCGTGACAATTTTTATTGTCTTTTTTTTCCATTTATTTTTAATTTAATTCCATTAACGACACAATCCATAATCCATTTACATCGTCCTTCTATAGGAATAAGAGAGAAATTCGAACCAACACTATTACGATCCCTCTAAATTGTCCAAATTGTAATGCAGGCTTAAGCCAGCTCCTCATTATTCAATCGATAAGATAACCTTAGTCAAATGTCCAAACATTGAAAGACCTAAACTTAGAGTTTTTCCCACATCAACAACGAGTGTATTCCATATCATCTTTGCTTTATAACACGAGAATAAAATATGAGATGATTCCTCCTTCTGCTAGAACAACGACTTAACATGCTCAAGCTCAATAAGATAGAATGATCCAATAAAATAAAAATAACTAATAGCCAACCAAGTTAAAATAATAATTAAATGATATATGGTGGGTGTAATAAATTTAAGATTAATTTTATAATTTGCAATTTCATCTAGGTTGCCTATTCTGTTGTATTACCTTAGTGTCACATCACAACAAACACAGTTGATCTAATTAGTGTGTTAAAATGTGCTAGTTGAAACAATAATTAGAGGTTTAAATTTTAATATTTCTATTTATTATACTAAAAAATATCTATTAGTGCATGTATCCTATTTATACAACGATGGTCGATGAATGTCTATCTAAAAACATGATTGAAATTATGTAATTTTTTTTTTTAAATATTAGAATTGTCAACATAAGCATAATTCAACTAATTAAAGCAATATATTCTACCTATATAGGCCAAAATTTAATCTTACTTCTATATATTTTGTTTATCATTTAGAACTAGACTACACATCTATTTGATATATCATTTAAAGTGTTTATATAGGACTAAATATTTAAAAATATCAAAATGGTTAAAATTAGTTTTGGAGACTACATTAAAAATTGAACTCAAACATGCATTGTTGAGAAGGAAATATAACATGCAAACATATTAACGTTTGCTTATCATATGTTGACTTATTTTATTTTCGAAATATTTTACTCTCAAGGAGCATAAGACCAATTACTTGTAACATAATTTATTGAGTATGAACCTAAATAATAATATTCTATATACATACATGTGTAGATCCAAGTGGATTGGTTGACTGATCAAGAGAAAATTTAAAAACTGATTTTGAAGCATTGGAAAAAATTATTTAAATGGGAATTTTGAAAAAGCAAAATGCCTTTTTGATTAATGGCTTTGACTCGACTTCTAAGAAACTTTAATTAAAAACTAACAAGTGGGATTGCCAGATAACTTTATTATAAAACTATCATGGAATATAGTAACATGCATGGCATCCTTAATCCCATGATAATTTTGCCTGTTCTCATTGACGCAACTTTGTTTGTTTTAAATACTATAATAATAATAATAAGATAAAAAACTATGTTCGAGATTTGTTTGTTGTCTTTATATTTTTTTTAAGGTAGATTTTGGTGGTTTTGTAGTTGTCATAAATGAAGTAGACATTTACCTCACACATGATTAATTCATGTAGAATATTTTATTTTCCTAATCTTAAATTTATATGCGGAATAATTTTATTTTCGAATATGAAAATTCTCAGGAGATGTATATTACTCGATATATTTTTTTTTATTTATGACAATCTTATTTTGATAAAAAGAAAAATATTTTTTTGAATTTTTTTTCTTAATTGTGCAACATGATGTTTTGATTTTTACTCATTTTATTCCACTGTGTGTATCCTTTGATTGAATTGTTCAAGAAATTGAAGATAACTTCTATCTTAGGAGTACCAATGTATAGTTTTGTTTTGTTTTGTTTTTTTTTAATATTATTATTATTATAAGAAATGAGAGTATGGAGATTTTAACCCACCGATCTCAAGGGAGGAAGTACATATGAAACTACGTGCATTTTGAAAAATTTTCTAATAATTTGAACAAATATTCAAATGGGCAAAAGCTAACCTATCATGGAGAAAACAATAGGTTATTTTTTGACTTTGGCATTTGGGTGAATTTATTTATTTGATTGCTGGCACTTATCAAGTATTTGACTTTTTTGACCCTTTATAAATAAACTTTATACATGTCATTATGTGTTTTATTGAAGTTTGTGCTTTTTAATTAACTTTCCTAAATATAAGATTAGAGCACATGGTTGATGATTTGGATTTACTATTGTTAGCTTATTTCATTCTCAATTTTTTATTCCTCTTCCTCCAATTCTTTTGTCTAAACAGTTTACTACTAGATAGTACAATGACAAGGACCCAATTTAAAATAATCACAAGAATTATAATAAATACTTAAAATTCAATGTCATAATTATATGAATATCAATTATTTTAATTGAACTTTTACAAAAATAGGTCATACCAACTATAGAATACTGTTTATAAATTATTAAAAAGAGATGACCTATGAAATACTATCTTTAAATCAAAATTGCATAATTCAATTCATATCATATATTAATCATTTGAAATTAACATGTTAATTATTTTTTAACATTTTTTTTGAGTTTGAAATGTATTAATTATACTTTTTTTTAAAGAGTTTAACCAATATGAGAAGAATGTGAATTAGTAGACTTAACCAATCTAAAAAATTAAACAGAAATTAGAAAAAAAGTACAATTATTCTTTAAAAAAGTTATTGTATTGTTTTTTTTTTTTTAAAAAAAAACATGCGGATAGGAAAAAGAAAATACAGAAAATATGTGAGCCCCCCATAGCAGAGATTCACTGATTGGATCATAAATTTTTCTTACAGTCAGACAAAAATTTCAGGATTCAGATGTTTCATTCCTCTTCCTCCATTCCATGTGATCTCTTAATTAATTCCCCGCCATCGTCTTATCTCCCAATAATAATAAATATGTTATAATATATTGTAGTATTTTAGACCCATTTTAGTCCACCTACTTTTAACAAATTTTAAATTTAATCTATAATATTTGTTTATTGTTATTTTTCTATTAGTATTTTAAAGTTTTGAAAATATATTATTATATCTCGGGTTATCTTCAAATATAAAAAATAAACTAAAATATTTACAAATATAATAAGATATCATTGACTATGAGTGATATCATCTATCATTGTTTATCACTTGTAGATTGTGATATTTTTCAACAGTTTGACATTTAAAATAATTCCCCTTATATTTTATGGTACACAAATTATCATCATTATTATTTAGCCAATTTTAATGAAAAAATAACTATAAGAGACTAACTATAAGATTTATTATAAGTATACGAACAAAAATTAGATATTTAAGACATCGTTTTGTAACCATTTGACTTTTGATTTTTGTTTTTGAAAATTAAGTCTTTTTCATCCACATTTCTTACCATCATTTGCATCTTTCTTAAGTACAACGATTTCACTCTTAGCCAAATTTCAAAGATAAAACAACTTCTTGAAAGCTATTTTTTTTAGTTTTCAAAATTTGGCTTGGTTTTTTAAACTACTGGTAAAAAATAGATAACAAATGAAGAAATTTGGAAGTAAAAGTAATATTCATATACTTAATTTTTTTTAAAAAAATAAAAAATAAAATGATTATCGAACCAGATCTAAAATTAGATATGCTAAAATTGAATCAATGTTAAAATAGTGGACCAAAATAATATTTTAATCTAATAAATAAATAAACACTGAATTGAAGTATTTTGGGCCCATAATTATCGCCCATTTGATCATCTCATCACCCACCATTTCACTAGGTCATATTTTCATATAATATTTGACATGTGTGTATAATATATATAATATATATAATATTTATTTTTGTTTTCAAGAAAAAAAAAAAAGAAAATAGAAGAAGGGCAGTTTGGAAATACACTGAAAAGAAAGGAGAGAGTTCTAGGAGAAACCATATTTAAAAAGAAATGGGTTAAAATCGTCTTTCTCAAAGATGATTTTGATGCGTCATTGGGAAAATAAACAATCTCCAAACTACAATATTTTCTTGAATTAATTATCAAACTATCTTATATTTCCAATAAATTTTGAAAAGTATAATTTTTAATAAAGAACCGCAGGCCTTTGTTGGCATAGTCCTCCGTAAACATGGTTAAAATAAATCCATGGGCTGGCCCACAATAATCGATTCAAAGAATCCTCGAATACACGATGAATAAGAAAAGAGGTGAACATTTTTTTCCACTAACAATTCGAGACTTGGGTAAAAGATTATATTCCCCGACCTTGACCTTACGGAGACTTTTGTGTATATATATATATAGGAAACTTTGTTATGAATTATGGATGTTTTAATTATTTAAGTTTACTTTATTACTTTAATTCTTTAAATGTTACAATATTTAAAATATGAAGTTGTAATTGTTGAGTTTTAATTTTTACAAATTATAAGGATTTAGTATTTTGATTATATCTTTTCATATTGTATTTGCATTATTGTTTTTATTGGCAAAATTGATAATATTTTATTTAAATGTAAATTGTATTAGAAATATTTAATGAATTATTAAAAATATATATTTAATTAAAATATTTTTTTTTAAAAAAGGCACTCAACAGGGAATTGCCGCTCTGTTTCCCACGAGAAAATTTGCGAAGATGAATAGTGGAATAGGAGGGCGTGAACAAGGACAAGGAAGACTTTTCCATTCTTGCTCCACCCCGTAGACATCTCTAATCCTCCCTAAGTTAAGAACAAATGTTGGCAGACTTTGATGTATTTGTATTCCATTAATATTTTTTAAAATTATTTTACCACATAGTTTTTAATTTCTTTGTTTTTTATATTTAGGTCCACATTTTTATTTCAGTTCCTATATATATATATATTCAAGAATAAAAATAATTAGTTATAGTCGTTCATCTCATTTCATCAAATGTTGAATTTAACTTTGTTGTTCATTTGTAAATCCTTCTCTTTCAAAATTGGAGTATTCGACAATAAAAATATTTAAAATCAAATAATAACCATGGTAGACAAGCTGGATTGAAATGGAATAAAAACATCCCAAACATGAGGAAGATGTTGGAATTTATGCGACTGGAGTTTATAAACTTGAATTTTTATAGTTTGCAAATGATTTGTATAAACAGGTGAGTTTCATAAAAACCTAATATACATAAGCACAACAAGTATTATAATTTGACTATAACGTAATTAACAAGCCTAATAAACTTGTAACTTAATTTAACAATTAAAATCACTTACTAAAGGATAGGTTTAACCTCGCAGCTCTAAAGAATACAAAACCTAACTTAACCTAACCTATGGACTGAGTACGTGTAAACATCATTAACTCACTTGTTTAGTTCATGATCATAAATGAGGCATTTAGGCCTCCAACTTACCTTGTGCGGAATAAACTATTTTAGCCAACTTAATATTTAGGTCTTCTATTATAATGGTTAATGTTTTAAATTATTAAATTTACAATTAGCTACAGTAAAACTATTTGAAAACTTTCATTGTCCATAATGTTTACTATTTTATAATAACTCTCTCTCCTTACTTGTAACTTAAATTAAAATATTATGCACCTTAAACATAGATTACAATAATCTCCAAACTATAATAACTAATTCAATATCTTAAACTATTTCAGAAGGTTTAACTAATTATAAGGATAATTTGAAACTTTTTATTATGAATAAAAGACTCTAAGAAGATGGGAGGGGATTTCAAGTGTAAATGAAAAACTTCAAAACTAACCATCAACCTGAATGATTTGAAATGTGGAACAGTATAGAGTATAAAAACAAAATTGACCTATAAAAGAGTTTGACCACCCCAAGCTCCAAACAACTAACACAAATAAAGAAAAAAAGAAGAAGGTTGATGGGATAGGCTGCAGCCTAGTGCCATTAATGTAATTGCAGAGACATAACACATGGGTCATGTCTGATCACTACCAAACTCACACCCTCTGTCCCTTTTTTATTTGCATGTCTGCTTTCATGTGAAACCCTATTCAGTTACTCTATATCAAATATCAATTAAGGTCGGACAAATTGAATATAATTCAATTGATATTTAAAAGTTCAATCGATCGATTGGATAAATCGAATATAGTTCAATTGATATTTAAAAGTGATAATGATTACTGACATATGTGTTCAAATACACCTATCTCTAACCATATTTTAAAAAATTATCAACCGGCCATCATCTTATAAAATGGGTCTTCTAATAATTATGGAAATCTTCACGGTCTAACTTCATTTAATTCTCTAAACTTCATCGGTTTGTCTTCAATTATTGTTGAAGTTGACAATTAAGAAAATCTATCTATCCTTAATAAATACTATTAGGTTATATGTCTTAAAACTCGCAATTTGTACCAACAACAGCATAACTCAACTGACATAGTGTTCATACTATCAACCTCGTCGTCTGAGGTTTGATTCCCCCACCCCACACTTTATTTACAATATCTTTACAAAAAAAAAAAAAACTCGCTATAAATTGAGATTTTATTTCATAAAACTGTTATTGAACATGTAAATTGGATGTGACCCACTTTGTATTTAGTACAAATGATGTGATCCTGAATCTTGAGCTAACTATGAACTCTTGACTCAACAGTGCCGTAGTGATTCTAGGTCTTGAACTAGGGGCCCCACCGTCTCATTGGCCCGACAACAGAAATTCCGTTTCAAATTCAAATTAAGGGAATTAGTAATTATGTATGATATAGTTACATGTTTAATTATCGTATTAAATGAAATTAGAGAATTTGATAATATTTAAATATGATTTTAATATTAATTACATGAATAGGGATTCATGTTATGGAATTGGCATTTTAATAATTTAATATTGGATATTAAATTATTTTAATTAATTAAATAAAAGTTTATTTGAAATTAATTGTTTGAATTAATTTTATTTAAAAATGAAAAATTGATTTTAAACCAATTTCCATTTTGAGTGAGTTTTTCCAAAATTCAACACTCAATTCCCACTCAATTCTCACAAAGAGGTGTTGTCAATTGGCTATGCAATCTGATTGCATGACTGAGGTGAATAAAACCTCAAAGATCTGAGCTGGTTGGTGGTTGTTGCATGGCTAATTTGCAAGAAAAAAATTGAAGAAGATGTTCTTAATGACTTGAACACAAAAACCACCAAAACCAGATCATCCCCTCTCAAAACTCCCTTGGATTCAAACTCATTTTGGATCCCACAATCCAATCTAAGGTCCTAGAGAATAATAGAAAAGATCAAGTGGTGATCTACTACGATTTGTTGAGGAGACAAGCTCAATTTGAAGATTAAAGAGTTCTTCAAATGCATGTTTCAGAAACCCTTTTTTTATTTGATGAACATGCTTACTTAGATGCTAAAATTGATGAATTAGAGTACTTAATGATTCTGATTTCTTCCTCTAATTGCATGCTGACTTCATCAATTAGTATCAGAGCATGATTTAAGCAATCAATTTGTATTAATTTTAGTTTGGTAGGTGATTTTCGTAGGTTGTATGAAAATGGTTGCTAATATGGATAATTTCAGTTTCGACATTTAAATTCTCTTCAATTACGTATTAATTGTTGTAATTGGATCTTTGTTTATGGGCTTTAATGTGTGATTAAGAGTCTGTAAATTTGTTAGAGTCAATAAAGTTGTAAGTAAGCTGTAATTGAAGAAAGAAGCAAGAAAGGTCAACTGAAGAAAACCTGTTGTGTAGCTACTGCCAGGTAGCGTTGCAACGCTACCCATAGAGTGTCGCAACGCTATTCCTCAAAAGCCCGAGGCATTGCAATGTTGGGAAGAAGCATTGCAATACTGTTCATCCCAGCCAAGAAGACACGCGCGTGACCCGACCAACGGTTCAAGTGAATCAATTCGATCGGTTCAGGTTTTGGAGGTCCGATTCAGCCCAGTTTTGGCTGGTTCAACCCGTTTTGAAGCTTTGAAGGTTTGATTCGGCTAGTTTGAGTCTGATTCGGGTCGATTCGAGCGGTCCAGAAGCATTTTGGAGTCGATTTTGATTAATATTGTAATAATTTAGGCTGTTTGCTTGCTTGGAATGCTAATTGGTTCATATCAGTATGTGTTTAATTATTTATTCATTATGAATGTATGTTATAATTAAATAAATCTTGTATGTGCATATAGTATGCCATGTAAATTAAAAATATCACCATAGGAAGCATGTACAAGCATGTTATAAATAGTTATAATGTATAGTATGCATGCTTTAGGGTTTCAAGTTTTTAATATAAAGTATTATATTAAATTCTGAAATGCTTGATGTATGTTATGGATCAATAGCATGTCTATAATTTTATAAGTTGTTGTAAAATTAGATTAGATATTTAAAATTCATAACAAAGATAGAATGCATGCTCTGAAGGAAATCAGACATGATGATTTTCATGAGCATTGAAATGATCGCTCCAAATTCCATTCAAAATTGAACACTAACAATTACAGTCAAGAAACAGAAACTTATAGGTCATGCACAATACGAACTTACAGAATGCTTTAGATAATTAAGGGATAACAAATACATACTTTTGAAGATTTATTCTTCAAAGTCCTTCGATCACGACCTCCAAGCGTCCAAGCCAGCAATATACGAACGCTCAAACACAATGACCATAACACAACACGATCAACAGCAACCACTACATGAACAATGCACAACGAACGACCTCCAAAACCTCAAACTTAGTCGAGTTGAGTGAGGACATCACCACAATGGCTACCTTGGTATTCTCAGTGTGAAAATCCAGAAGTGTGGGCTCTATGTGGACTTGGTTAAAGGACGAGACAGAAAGAACAACAATCGTGTAGACGATTGAGCAAGTGGGACATGAGAAGAGTCTATCCTATAGACGAATGCTCAATCATGTAGAAGAAGACAACCTATCGTATAGAGAATGCCCTGCGATCATTTAGCTATGACCAGCTGAGTGAACTATTGTATAGTAACACTCCACGATCGTCTAGTCTCTCTAGCAGTTATCGATTAGTGAAACCATTTCACTTGACAGCATCTCCGTGAATACTTCCCGAATGGAGTAACTCTCCTAAATTTTGGAAAACCCTTTTTCTTTTATCTCACAGTTACCATAAAACCACCAATAACCTCTCACTCAATTGATTATAAGAGAAAACGATATAATTATCCAATAATTAATATTATTATAAATATATATGATAACCAACTTACCATAGTATATTTATAACCTATAGTTTTAATATTTCATCTCATGAAACATATAAACCATAACTCTTTTTCTATTTTATGGTACTTAATGTAAATCACATTTATATTAATCCTCCACTTGATGTATCTCATACATCACACGGATTATATCATATACAATCAAATTTCCTCTTGTCAATTTGACCATTTCAAATCAACACCAAGAACTGATTCTTAACTTGAATCTATTGAGCTACCAAGGGGACCTTATAGACCTGTAGCTTGAAGCTCCAACGGTACGTGAATAGCTGACTAAACTCTTTAGTCATGCTAAAGACCTACAACTGTACTCTCCTTACTACAGATATATTTTGTGTCCATATCAACCAATCAACAATGCGATAACCCTTCACAGATCGCTCGTAAGTACAAATGGGCCAATTTACCGTTATGCCCATGTAGTTACATCAAAATCCTTAAGTACCACTGATTCTTCTAATGAACATAAGTCATAGTCCTACTATGACCGAGTCCTCTCTTCCAAAGAAAAGTTGTGGCCACTATGTTCAAAACCCAGAATCAGCCCTCAAGGAAGCAATCTATCTACTTACCCCTGCTTCGGGGAAGGAGTGAATTCCATCTTGTGTAATTGAGTTCCCAGCTCCCAGATCAGACAAATCCCCAAAAAGGTATTGAGTTGGCAATGTCACAGCCCGCCCTGAGCCACTTCTGAGCCCGAGGAGAGGCGTGAGGGACCACAGATACCACCCTTTTGTGATATCTACTGCCCATCTGAACCTTTCTACTACACTCAGTAAACTTTAAGTCAAGAAGATAACAACAACTGATTAAGTAGGCCTATTTTATATTACAACAATGTAATGTTTATACAACTCCAAGACTTAACTACAAAGTTTACAACAACCACTCTTAAAACCCTCTGGAAGTGCGATGGTGGCATGTGACAGACCTTGACCTTAGCAGCACCATGGAACTTCTCACCTTTTGCTACCTGGGAAGAAAAAAACATGAAAGAAAAGAATGAGCTTCACAAAGCTCAGTGAGTGGTAAGTGATGACATACACAAATGCATGTCATCTTAGGTCTTTTACTTAGAATTATGAAGGTTGTTATGCAGAAATTGCGTCGATCATGATAGGAATTCACGAGAAAAAGAGTTTGCTTCGATCAGCATGTCGAATCTCAGCTAACCTATTATTTTGCGTTAATTATGCGTTCAATGTTCTATTTTTGTAGTTAATGCAGGAAATGAATACAAACGCGGAAACCGGACCACTGCATAGACGACCACATGCGGAGAAACACTCCATCGCAAAGTCGAACGCGTCGATCAATGCATGGATGTTGCGGTAATCATCCGTGTGCGTCCATCGCATGGGAGTTGCGCTCGTTAAGCGATTGCGGTCATCATGTAGAGTTACGGTGTTAAGCGAATGCGACCATTGAATGATTGCGGCTACGCAACAACGCATTCTAATGGGATCAACGCAAGGTTAGTGTAATGAACGCATCAACGCATCTACCTCGAGAAAATCCAACGCTGATGCTGACATTTCACCTACCGTGCCGTTGGTGGGAGAGGTTCAGAAAGGATTGATGCGCCGAACGTCAGACTCAGAGCAGTCCAATTAATGCTGTTGGCGATCCAAACTCTATAAATAGAAGCCGATGAGCAAAATTTCAAACCATCTAGGGAGGATCCTTGGATTGGGAGATTATCCCTCAACCGAGGATTTTCCCCGCGATCCAGACAAACTGCGTGAGAAGATGGTTAAGAGTTCTTCACCTCCTTCATTCATTCCGAGTGACGACCAGAGCTAGATCTCGAGAGAGTCAGCTCCTCCGCCCATCCATGGCACCATCGACAGCCTTGACGCACATCCGCTGGAAGCAAAGTTTTGCTTCCAGTCAGTCATTTCTTTTTCCTTTCATGCATATTCTCATTGCGTTGTCTGTTAGATAGGAGTAAGAGTAGGATTAACTTAGCAACATCCCCTTCATTTTTTTATTTAAACCGCCGCATGCACATCACTGTAAACATATAGTTACAAGTCCCTGTGTTCGACCTCGAATTATCTGAGAAACTTCCGTTGGAATTATACTTGGTTCCAGCGCAAGAAAACTTATGGCAGGATACATGGTCATCGCATACATTCGTTAACGTATTTTTCATTCCAACACATGACCATCGACGCATGACTATCAACGCATATCTTAGGAACATGCATCGCATAATGCATCCACGGGATTTTGATTGTCGAGTAAAATTGACTTCCAATCTACTACGCACCAAGTTTTTGGCGTCGTTGCCGGGGACTTGGCAACTAAATGTTTGTTAAGTTTTGTGTCTTTGCGAGCAAACTTTTTATCTTGGGAGTATTGCAGCTTGTGCGACCAGGTTGCAAACAATATTGAAGTGTAGGCGATGCGCTGAAAGTCAGTATTGACCCCAAGGTAAGAGGGCAATTAGTTGTAAAAGAGCCAAAGATAGTTCTAATCTCATGGTGGCCAACATGCGCCCAACAATTGCTGGAAGTTCCAATGGTCAGGGCAACTTGACTCAAGCAGTTGAGAGCCATCTCCTGCATGGAAGATTCCTTGCGGTGACAACACTCTTATTTTTTCAGGGACGTCTTCCACTCTATCTTTACATTGCTTTCTTAGTATAGGTTATTTATTTTATTTTATTATTTTGGATATATGCCTGCTTCCTTGGTTTTGGGTACGTTTTCTCTTGTGGGTGCAATAATATGTCTCCTCGAGTCGTAGTTCAACAGAAGAATTCCTTTCACCCTTCAACGTAGGGTTTCAATCGCGTGGATTCCAACGCATAAGCGCATGCATTGTTCTGCCTAAGGTCTTTTCTTGTTATCTTGTATGCCTTATCCTTTTGAAATTCTCTTTTTCCTAATTGCGTTGTTTTGCGATGTTTCTATGATGGTACGTATAATTCACCGCATTTTCTAACTAATCAACGCAAGACATTCTTTACTTTTATTAGCTTTTTCAAATTTTGGAAGTCTTAAGTTTTATTTTGCGCAAACCTGTGTTCAAATATTTATTATTGCATTCTTGTAATTTTTTTTTTTTAGCTTTGCGGTGAGAACGCTGCCAATCTCTAAGTTTAGGGGTGGTAGCGGTCTCGGAGAATTGCGTTCATTTGAAAAAAAAAAAGTTGAAGCGAGATTTTGAGAATAATAACTCTACTGTCAACGCAATGGGGAAACCCATGTTGATAAGAGTTAAGTTGTTAAAGGCACATGCTCGAAGTTGGATGTCCGCATGTCACACGTGGGGGAAAGCCAAAACGAAGGCAAGTCGCCAGGATCAGCGGATTAGTGCAACTCGTCTGTCCGGTGCAAGCCAAAAAAAACGAGACAAGAGTTGAGTTGAATATGGAACGCAACCGAAGTTGGATGCCCACATGACACACGTGGGGGTAAGCCGAAACGAAGGGCGTAACTAGGTTCAACGCCGCATTTGAATAAGTCATCGCAAAGTTTTGAATTATTTTGACGAATGCATTCTAAAAAGCCAAACACAAAGTTGCGGTGAATGAATAAAAGTTTTTTAGCAAAGGCTTGCCAGATTTAACTCAGAAAAGATCTTTTTGAAGAAGCAGCTAAAGTGGAGGAGAGCATTGCGGTGATGGTCAAAGGTATGTGTAAATTATAATTCTGAGAAGCTGGTCATCGCAAAGAAAGCATGAAAGAGAGTTAGAATTTCTTGAGTATAACGCATGCTTGAGGACAAGCATGATTTTATGTTTGGGAGTGTGATGACATGCATAAATGCATGTCATCTTAGGCCTTTTACTTAGAACTATGAAGGTTGTTAGGTAGAAATTACATCGATCATGATAGGAATTCACGAGAAAAAGAGTTTGCATTGATCAGCATGTCAAATCTCAGCTAACCCGTTATTTTGCATTAATTATGCGTTCAATGTTCTATTTTTGTAGCTAATGCAGCAAATGAACGCAAATGCGGAAATCAGACCACCGCATAGATGACCGCATGTAGAGAAACACTCCATCGCAAAACCGAACGCATCAATCAATGCATGGATGTTGCGGTAATCATCCGTATGCGTCCATCGCATGAGAGTTGCGCTCGTCAAGCGATTGCGGTCATCATGTAGAGTTGTGGTGTTAAGCGAATGTGGCCATTGAATGATTACGGCTACACAACAATGCATTCTAATGGAATCAATGCAAGGTTGGTGGAATGAACGCATCAACGCATCTACCTCGAGAAAATCCAAAGCTGATGCTGACATTTCACCTATCGTACCGTTGGTGGAAGAGGTTCAGAAAGGACTGACATGTTGAATGTCAGACTTAGAGTAGTCCAATTAATGCTTTCGGTGATCCAAACTCTATAACTATAAGCCGATGAGCAAAATTCCAAACCATCCAGGGAGGATCATTGAATCGAGAGATTATCCCTCAACCGGGGATTTTCCCCGTGATCCAGACAAACTGCGTGAGAAGATGGCTGAGAGTTCTTCACCTCCTTCATCCATTTCGTGTGACGATCAGAGCCTTCGACCGGAGCTAGATCTCGAGAGAGTCAGCTCCTCTACCCATCTATAACATCACCGGTAGCCTTAACGCACATCCGCTGAAAGCAAAGTTTTTCTTCCAGCTAGTCATTTCTTTTCCTTTCTTTTTCTATATTGTATTATATGACATTTTGAATTAAGAAATTAATACAATGTATTTTCAATGCATTTCTCTGTTCCTTCGACTCCATCTCCATCTTTTTTGCTTAGCATCTTTACTTTCATTGCAACACTTAGTGAGATTGCTTGGGTATTGCATACTTAGTCATGCAGATTAGGGATATGAAGCATGTAGCAACCTACCGAGAGGTATGCGTTGCGTGAGTGTGTAAGTAACCTTATTTTCTTAGTGTGAAGTTGCGGCAACGCCTGTCTGTAGGCTAACACAATGTTTGTCTATGAGTAAAGTTAGAAACAACCAACTTCCCGGGAAGGTAAGTGGTTGGTCGCATTAAGCAATGTTTGCGTTGTTCACTAGAGATAGGAATAAGCTTAGGTCAGCCAAGTTCATGCGATTACCTTGTTCTATGAGCGCATCATTCATCATTTAGGCATACTTGAGAGAGTAGTCTAAAACCCAAATCTAAGACTCGAGAGACCAGATTGGAACGCATAGACAAGAACGGGGAACTTAGAGATAAGCTCTGTTTGTCAATACTACATTGCATGCACCCTAGGAATAGGAACGATATTATGTGGTCGCATATTTGTGTGGATGTCATTTTGTCATCGCATAAATAGGAATAGAGGCTTATGTGTAGGCCTTGTAGACTTAGCACATATTTCGCATGCGTTCTAGCATTAGAAGCCGTAGCATTCGCACCGAGAGGTGGTTTACTATTGTATGTGGGTTGCATGATCGCATGACATGCGTTGACTAGAGTTGTCCTTGCGATCACTCTTAAGTTTTGCAATGGAAACATCTCCGCATTTTATCTATTTTCCCACACATTTATTTCATATCAAGGTTTGTCGCATCTCTACCTTTCATGCATATTCTCATTGCGTTGTCTGTTAGATAGGAGTAGGAGTAGGATTAACTTAGCAACATCCCCTTCATTCTTTTATTTAAACCGCCGCATGCACATCATTGCAAACATATAGTTACAAGTTCCTGTGTTCGACCTCGAATTACCCGAGAAACTTGCATTGGAATTATACTTGGTTCCAGCGCAAGAAAACTTGTGGCAGGACGCATGGTCATCGCATACATTCGTTAACGCATTTTTCAACGCATGACCATCGAAGCATGACTATCAACGCATATCTTAGGAACATGCATCGCATAACGCATCCACAAGATTTTGGTTGTTGAGTAAAATTGACTTCCAATCTACCGCGCACCAAGTTTTTGAGCAACTTCTAGAGTCTATTTCAACTCATAAATAATAAGCATATCATAAATACGAGGTTACATTCAAACCTCAGCTTCGAATGGGTCTGTTCTCAACTCTATCTACACGCATGGTAGATAGCTAAACTAATAACTACTTAGAATGAGTCTATTCTCTATCTACACACACGGTAGATAGTTAACTAATACTAATCATAAACGCTAACTCTTTTGTGTTCCCTTTGTTTCCTATGTCTCCTATGTGCACATAGCTCCCCACTCATGGGCTCAGAAGCTAGGCTCGTCGGCTCTTTGACCATCGCCTTCAATATTGGTTGCAACTTGGTCGCACAAACTACAATACTCCCAAGATAAAAAGGTTGCCTATAAAGACACAGAACTTAACAAACAATTAACTGCCAAGTCCCCGGCAATGGCGCCAAAAACTTGATGACGGAAATTTAGATTACGAAATCGTCAAGGATTTGATAACTAAAGTTCCATTGACGCAATATGCGATGCATGTTCTTAAAGTATGCGTTGATTATCATACGTCGGCGGTCATGCGTTTGAATGACTATGCGTTAACAAATGTATGCGATGACCGTGCGTTCCTGTCACAAGTTTTCTTGTGCTCACGCTAAGTATAACGCGAACGCAAGTTTCTCGAGTAATCTGAGGTCAAACTCAGGGACTTGTAGCTAGATGTATGTGGTAATGTGCATGCAGTGATTGAATAAAAGAATGATGGAGGGGTTGTTAAGCTAACACTACTTCTACTTCTCACTAACAGACAACGCAATGAGAATATAAATGAGAGGTAGAGACACGACAACTATTGACAGGAAGTAAATGGATGGAAAAATAGATAAAATGTGGAGATGTCTTCATTGCAACCCTTTAAAGTGACCGCAAGGGCAACCTTAGTCAACGCAAGCCATGCGATCATGCTACACACACTAAAAGCCTAAATCTAGGACGTATGCGATGTGTTTGTATAAGGGTCAAGATGACCGCATACAACCACCATATCCTACTTCCTAGACGCAGCCATTGTCCTCTTCGTAGGGTGCATACGCTGTGTAATAGAAAACGGAGCTTATTCCTGAGCACCGATTCTAACCTAGCTCTCTCGAGTCTTAGGTTTTTTTTAGACTCTCTCTTGAGTAGCTCTAAAGGTGTGATGGGAGCATACATAAGACAAGGTAACCACACAAACTTGGTTGACGCAAGATTATTCCTATCTCTAGTGAACAATAACTTACATTGCTTAATGCGACCAACCACTTACCCTCCCGGGCAGTTGGTTGTTGCTGACTTTACTCATAAACAAGCATTGCGTTAGCTTATAGACAGGTGTTGCTTCAGTTTCACGCTAAGGAAATAAGGTTTTCTCATACACTTGCACAATGCACACCCCTCAGTGGTTTGCTACATGCTTCATATCTCTAATCCACATGACTAAGTATGCGATACTCTAGCAATCTCACTAAGTGATGCAATAAAAGTTAACGATGCTAAGTAAAGAAGGATGAGGATGGAATTGAAGGAAACACAGAAATACATTGAACACATAATGTATTAATTCCTTAATCACAAAATATAATACAATATAATATAAGAAAAGAAGAGAAAATGAAATGATTGGCTGGAAGCAATGAGTTGTTTCCAGCGGATGTGCGTCAAGGCTGCCGATGGTACCATGGGTGGGCGGTGGGCTGACTCTCCCGAGATCTAGCTCCGGTCGTCACTCGGAATGGAGGAAGGAGATGAAGAACTCTCAAGCTTTCTTCTCACGCATTTGTCTGGATCGTAGGGATACCCTGGATGAGTTGAAATTCTGCTCAGCGACTTCTATATATAGAGCTTGGATCGCCAACAACATTTATGGACTGCTCTGATTCCGACATTCGCGGCCGTTAGTACTTTTCTAAATCTCTGCTGCTAATGGCGTGGTAGGTGAAATGTCAACATCAACTTTTACTTTTCCCGAGATATGCATTGATGCGTTCATTCCACCAACCTTGCGTTGATCCCACTAGTATGCGTTATCGTGTAGCCGCAATCATGCAATGACTGCATTCGCTTAATACCGCAACTTCTACACGATGACCACAATTCGCTTGACAATCGCAACTCTTATGTGATGGACGCATGTGGCTGATCACCGCAACACCCATGTGTTGATTGTATGTGTTCGCCTTTGCGATGTAGAGTTTCTCCGAATGCGGTCGTCTATGCGGTGGTCCGGTTTTCGCGTTTGCGTCCACTTCTTGTGTTAGCTACAAAAATAGACAATTGAACGCATAATAACGCATAATAATGGGTTAGCCAAGATTCTTAATGCTGAACGCCGCAAGCTCATTTTCTCATGAATTCTGAATATAATTGCCGCATATTCTGCTTAACAGCTTTCATAATTCTAAATAAAAGGACTAAGATGACATGCATTTCTGCATGTCATCAGTAACACTGCTCATTTGCTACACGATTGTCTACCCAGTGCCTTGCGTTTAGCCTCTCACTTTCTCTGCCCTCGCTCACACATACCCAACGCATGAGCAACTCTTGGCGATGCCTCTTGCTAATACTTCGGCCAATCATGCGTCCAACCTTGCAAACGCATGGTTGCCTTCTCATCTTATATATTAATGTCACTTAACGCGTGGGTTCTTTTGACCTTACACTTAGCCAAATTTCACCATTTAAGGATTAACTCAAACTACTCAAGGAAAATCTATTCAACACTTAGAAATTTCCTTTACTTCAACATAGGATTTAACTTTCACTTAGTTAATTCCCTTAATCACATGCTTAAGTAAGAAAAATGAAAATCCAGGTTTCACAGGCAATCTAGGTTAAAACCTAATATAAAAGTTATATTTGGAAGATCACCTAGACTTAGGTTATTTATTAGCCGGAATAAACCTTAGTAAATATTTACCCAAAACAAAATAGAACACTTCAGCGAGAGATTGATAATATATACAATATATTGTGTTTAGCTCTCACGTCCCTAAGAGTTTACACTGTGAGATTCATGCTTGACTTCGTGTCACCCTGGGAGTGACTTCCATCCGGAAAATATTTGCATGAGTCAATAGCAAGGTGAATAGAGGAAGTAGTTCATAGTAAGTGGGTGAAGGATATACGTCAACGTGTCATGCGGTCTCTTCCATTAGTTGGACTGTGAGATTCCTATGTTGCGCCTGTTTGTCGTTTTTAGGCAACATAAGCTAGTCGTTTTACGATGCTATCCTCTCTAAGGGTTGTAACATGGGATTTAGAACAACTTAAACTCCCAAAATTTATAGGATTTCGTAGGTTCATTCCCAACCTTGACTCTCTAATTCGGTAGTATCGTTGGGGCCGACCTCTGAGTATAAAAGTGGAGGGTTACACTTACAAGAGTTATTAAGTGTTAGTAAGTTCTTGACAAAATACGATAACTAAATAGTTGTAGAAATAAGAATTATTCTGGAGATGGTATTTAGTCAATAATGTCTTGCTTCAGTGAAAGAGTATTTGACTACCCCTCTGTAGTATTTATCTAACTCACTAAAGTATCACTGCAAATAAATAATAAAATTTGGGTACTCATTACTTTTGCTAAAATTTGAATTAGATTTAAAAGCAATTTACTAATTAGAATTTGTTTTGTATTTCCGGCATGTTGAATTCTTCAAAATTATATGCTTCCAATATGTTTAATGGCCTTAATTATTCAACATGGAAATCGAACATAAAAGTAATACTAGCAGTTGATGATTTCAAATTTATTTTAACAGAGGAATGTCCTCAATCTCCTAGTTCATCAGCAAACCAAAAAGTTTGAAATTTGTATGACAGATGGATTACGACAAATGAAAAAATCTGAATTCTTATCTTAGCAAATATATATAATATACTAGCAATTAAGAAAGTATGTTCATAGAATAGAAAAGAAAGTTTCTGATATACCTTTGTAGAACTCCTTTAATCCATGAAATTTAGCTTCAATCTCCTCAGCAACAATGCATGAACCGCCATTTGATCTTCTCTGACTTTAGATTGAGTGGTGGAGTCCAAAATGAGTTGAATTTTTGGGTTTTGAAGGGAAAGGACTGGGTATTCAATTTTGAGTTGAAGAACATTTCCTCATTCAAAACTCAGCAAAAAAAAAACATTTATCATTTTCAGTCAACAGATCTTAGTTTTATTCAATCTCAGCATGTTATCTCATAACACAAGAGATCGACACCTACCTCTTCAAGGATTGAGTGGAACTTGAGTGTCAATAGTTGAAGAAACCTACTTATTTGAAAATTTCAATTTTCAAATTGTAAAAAATAATTTTATTTAAAAATAATTTAAAATCAATTTACTAAAATTTTCATAAAGTTCAGTTTTAATTTAAGTTTTCAAAAATTAAATTAAAATAGAAATTGATTTTCTAAATGTGAATTTCCATAAAATTCAAAATTTCAAATTTTACATAAAATTAATTGATTTAATTAATTAAATAATTTAATATCAAATATTAAATTATTAAAATACCAATTCCACAATCATGAATCTCTATTCATGTAATTAATATTTAAATCAAATTTAAATATTATCCAATTCTCAAATTTCGTTTAATTCGATAATTAAATGTGTAATTATCTCACATAAAATTAATGATTCTCTCAATTCGAATTTGAATGTTCAAATTCTTTCATCACGCTATTCTAAGGATTAATCAGTCTGAGAGCTAGTAGGAGAACCAAATGGACCTACAATCATGGGCTCCAATGTTCCAAGATTAATCGGCTAAACTCTTTAACCTTAATTAACCAACATTCGTTAACTACCGGGTTACTCAACTAAAGCCCAATAGTTGAACTCCTTTCATTGTAGATATAATTGTATCCACATGATATAACCATAATTAGTAAGTCAACCCTTCATAGGTTGTTCGTAATAATAGCTAGGTCAAAAGCTATTTTACCCCCCAGATTACATCTTGTTCGTTAAGAATCACTAATCCTCTAATGAACAATTGGTTTGTGATCCAATCATTAAATCGAGCCCTTCTCGAGCCAATGAAAGAGTGGGGCCTCTTGTTCAAGACTCGGAGTCAACACTTAAGAAAACAACCTCTCTACCATCCCTAAAAGTGGTAGGAGTGAATTCCATCTTGCATTCCATGTCTCAAACTATCTACCCTGTCTTATCCCTGAAATGGGAGGCTTATTGAGTCGGCGTTGTTGAGGCAACCCTCACCCATGAAAATCTAAGGATAATCTCGAATAAGAAGGAGTTTGTAGTTAGCTTAAGATTAAGTTTAAGTTATTTAGATCATCCCTTTGAAATAGTTAGTCTTAAACAGTAAACAACGTTATAATGTAAGAGTGACTTATTTCTTGGTTTGATCTTATACAAACTCTATGTATAGGACTCCTCCACTTGCATGTCTCCACATGAACGAATCAGGACCACTTCCTAGCATTTTACAACAATTGTAACATCTACAAAGTGGGCCACATTCGATAGTGTCCCCAGAATAAGGTACCCAACCTTATCCGTATACTATAGACCATTTTGGATTTTTACTCGAGCTTGATCCACTCTTATATCTCCATATAAAGTTCAAGTACTCATATAATAGCCATGGATCTTAGTTTATTGGATTTAAGTTATTTCTAAAATGAAATGAGCAATTCAAACATTCAATAATAACTTTATGGAATCTAACTTCAATAACATCTATATTGATTAATAGAATAAATTTATTGTTTACAAACCACAAGGTTTAGGACATAAAACCCCAACACATGACTTCTGCTAAAGGAATCATGGATTTATTATAGACATTGTTTGGACAATCTGTCAGAAATGATATTCTCGAAGAAGTTTATGATTATAACGTAAAGGATAAAACCTTTATTAATGAACATGTTCTAGATATGTTTGAAGTAATAAACACGAATATCATAGATGAAGAAACACAAAAAATAAAATAAAGTAAATATGATTTACTTGTCATTGAGACATGTTTACTGGATAATGATAAATTAACCTGGACAATAGATTCAAGCGTCACTAATCATATCTGTGCATTTGCTTAGGAAACTAGTTCCTGGAGACAGTTTACAGAAGGTGAAACAACCTTTAAGGTAGGGACCAGGGAGGTTGTCTCAGCTAAAGCAGTGAGAGATATAGAGTTATTTGTTGGAGATAGATACATTTTGCTTGAAAATGTTTATTACATCCCTTCAATGAAAAGGAATTTAATATCTATCTCATGTTTGCTATAACAAAATTACAAAGTCTCTTTTGAAAATAATAAAGTGTTCATTATTTCGAAAGGTATCAAAATATGTTCTACTAATCTAAATAACTTATATGTGTTAAAACCAACTGAGGTAAAAACCATTTTGAATATAGAGATGTTTAAAACAACTGAAACTAAAAACAAAAAACGTAAAATTTCTCCAAATGCCTATATTTGACACTTAAGACTTCGGGGAAGAATCGGGCTCTCAGTTTTCTCTTGAGATCTTCCCATTTTTGCATGGTGCACAGACCATTCTGAATATCATTTACTTTGGACCTCCACCACAACTTTGTATCATCAGCAAGATGTATCGAGGCCAATGCCACCTTTGTTTCTTCAGCAACGGTTCCACTGGCTTTGAAATATTGTTCCATGTCAAAGATGAAATTCTCATGTTTCTTAGCATCACGGTTCCTAGTGAAAGTTTTGGGTTCTGGGATCTTGAACTTACTCGACACAATGCCTGTTGGGTTTGGGGTCTGGTTCCCCACTACCCGCATTGTCAAATTCACTTGCGTCTTGATTTCGGCCATATTAGCTTTGATGACATCTATTATGGCTCTAAAGTTGTCAGTCAGGTCATTGAATAACTTTAGCATGTTCTTCTGTGAACTATCAAGCTCTTTGACACACTCTTCCATGTGTGCGACAAAGCTTATGGAGCTATTTCCACGCTCAAAACTACCAGACCGCGTAGTCTTGTGTTTCAAAAGATCAATTCTCAGTGTCACCTCTTTTATTGGCAGCCCATCTACTCGGGTGTCCAGGGCCTCAATTCTTACAACCTTTTCTTTTAACCCATAAGGCGACTTTGGAAGTATCTCACTTCGTTGGACAATTTCCTCAGTTATAGGAATTGCTCTTCAAGCTCAGTAATTCAGTCAGATTGCGACTTCGACAGTTGCTTCACTATGGACATGATTGCATCTTTACTAGCCAAGGAGTGAGTCACTTTAGAAGTAGAATCAAGACAAATTACCACTTTGCCCCTCAAAAGGAACAAGTCAATACACTTCAACAATGCTCGCAGTGTCGCAACGCTCCTTATAACACTAAGCCAGATGCTAGCTCAATGGTGGAGGAAAGAATGTACCATTTTGCTAGAAAATAGGGTAGCCCGCAACGTTCTACATAGTGTTGCAATGCTCGAAAATTGACAGAAAAATAAAATAGTGCGCGCAGGTGCCTACGCCATTGGACTTCTTCAGGGCAGCGTTGGAATACTGCGACCTTCTTCAGAACAAAAGGGCTTTGATTCAGACTTTAAAGGAGGAGAAAAATAATTTTAAATTGCACAATTTTGTGTTTGTATTGAGAGATTTCTTACAATTTTGACAATTCCCTAGTGAATTGCTTCATGGATTTCATCATATTTTCAAGGATTTCTTCAAGACTACTCAATCATGATAACTTTTGTCTTTAAAGTAATCTAAGAAAAGAACATGATAAATGCTATATGGATTTTTTTTACTTAGATTAGGGCTAATTGATGTGATTCTTGTTGAAGGGATATATGGGTCTTTAAGGGTCTTCCTTTATTGGATTATGGGATGCCGAGTTTTCAAGTAATTATTCAAGAATAATGATAGGATTAAACCTAGTAACAAGATTTCCTAATAATCTTTTTCTATCAATTCTTTTCCAACAAAAATAGTAAGTTTGTTTTACAATTTGCCTTTATCTTCATTTTAGTTAGCTTTTAATTTCTTTACAAACAATCCCCCCTCCCCCTTTACTAAAAGGTTATTTTTGACCAATTAATAGATGTTCCCTTGGGATCGACCTCCTACTTCCACTTTAACTACATGTTAGTTTTAGTAGTTATTTGAGCATTATAAATTTCATTTACGCCGTTCCTGGGAAACCATGCAATTGGACTTTTTGAATCTTTAAATTCCATTTTTCTCTTAAAGAAAAAGAAATAAAAAACAAAAATAGTTAGTTTTATTGAACCTTCCTTTTGTGCATGACCCACGCCTCTCGAAGTGTGTTTTGTTATTTTGTTGTAGATATAGACCGTGAGGAGAGGATACTACGAAAGGAAAGAACAAGAGAAGGAGGAGAATTTGAAGAATCGAGTCAAGAAGAGGAACTAATACAAACAAACACTATAGGTGAAGCAAGGGAGCAAACGATAAGAGAGCTTGCCGAATTGGATTACACTCAACAATCGTTATGTATAGTATATTCGGAGACTACAGTACCTTTTGAATTGAAACCTGGTTTAGTTCATATTTTACCTACTTTTCGAGGCAATCCAGGTGAGGATCCACATAAACACATGAAAGAATTCTATTTGGTATGTGATGGTATGCGCCCACACAGGATAACGCAAGAACAACTTAATCTTAGGAACTTTCCCTTCTCTTTGAAGGATGTGACCAAGGATTGGTTGTAATACTTATTGGCGGGATTGATTACCACATGGAATGGTCTTAAGAAAAAGTTTTTAGAAATGTTTTTTCTTGCATCTAAGGCTAATAATATTAGAAAAGAAATATATGGAATAAAACAATTAGTAGGAGAGTCCCTATATGAGTATTGGAAAAGGTATAAGCAACTTTGTGCTTTCTTTCCCCATCATCAAATTTCTAACCAATACCTTATCCAATATATCTATCTAGGATTGCTTCCATATGAAAGGAGCAACATTGATGCGGCCACTGAAACTAGTGAGCTAATATCAACCATGGCGAAAAATTAAAAAAATTTTGGATCAAGGACTCTCGAATATGATGTTGTTCAGGCTAGAGAGGTTAGTGAGTTGAGAACTCAAGTATCTAATCTAGTTTCCCTTTTTACTCAGGTTGCTCAAGGAGGACTCCCACAAATTAAAACGCGTGGAGCATGTAGTGTGGTTGGACATGCTTTCGAAGCTTGCCCACAAGGTCAACCTCAAGTGAATGCAAGAGGAGTTACTAAAGGAAGTACGACCCCTATGGGCAAACTTATAACCAAGGGTGGCGAGATCATCCCAATTTCAAATGGGGATCTCAAGGGCAATACGAGAACCAGAATCAATCTTCTTCAAGCTCCTCAGATATGTCTCTCGAGGATGTAGTGAAATCGCTTGCTGACCACTCTTTGAAATTTCAACAGGAACTCCACAATTTGCAAAGGATAACATACAACTTCAACAAGAAACCAAACAACTTTAACAATACACAAAATCTTTTCAAAAAGAGACTAGACAAAGCTTCTCAAACTTGGGTACAAAAATCATGCAACTTGCATTTGTGGTAAAAACTTGAGAGTAATTCATCCGAAAAACTCCTCGCTCAACCAAAGCATGCAAATGTAAGCACTATCACTCTCAGAAGCGGTAAGGAAATCCCCTCATCCTCTCAAGATGCAACCCTAGTTCAATCTCCTCCTAAGAAGCAAGAAAAGGTAATTAAAGAACAAGAGAGCAAGGTAAATGAACCAAAAGAAACTCCTATTTTTTTCGAGGTATGTGATTACCCTCCTCTTAAAGTAGAGCCGTATGTACCCAAGGCACCATTCCCTAGTAGATTAGCAAGACCTAAGGTATAAGATACTGACCTAGAGCTTGTTGAGATGTTAAAAAAGGTACAAATTTATTGGAATACAGAAACAAGAAACAGAAGAAAAACAAGATCATTAAGCATTGTAATTCATTAATTTTGACTTCAAATTCAACATGCACATAAACGAAAAAGAAAGTTTCAATACTAACCTTTAAATCACGGATTCCAACTACAATCCTCCTTTCCTTTGGATGTGAACCACCACAATGTCTTCCCTACTATTCTCTTGGTACCTTTGATTTTATTGTGGGACTCAAAATAAGCTTGAATTAGGGAAATGGAGGAGACAGGTTTTCTGGTTTTATGCTAAATGAAGACTTCTTCAAACAGACTTTTCAACAAAAATCTCTTCAATGCCTCCCCATTCCACTCAGAATTTGAGCTATATATTGCATGACTATCATTCAATTAAGAAATTATGTATGAATTACAGCTGCTGCCTTGAATTTTTTCAGAATTGCAATGGAATTGTGACTAACCTACTAGGTGAAGAAGTGAGAAATTCCCACTTTTCCAATTTTTCTAATTTTTCAATTTTTTATTTCAAAATTGAAACTTTTCCAAAGTTAAAATTGAAAATTTAATTATTTAATTAAAATTTAGTTTTTATTAATTTTACACAAATTAATTCAATAATTAATTTTTCTAATAAAATTAATAATTAATAATTAATTAAATAATTTAATTGATTCTAATTAATTAAATACAAATATCAAATTAATTAATCACCAATTCCATTATCATGAATCCCTATTCATGAATTTAATATTTAAATCATATTTAAATATTAATCAACTGTCCAACTTTGTTTAATTCCAAAACTAAACGTGTAATTATATCACATATAATTACTAATTTTCTTAATTCTAATTTGAACATTTGAAATAAACTTATCACGCTATTCTAAGGTTAATCCGTTTGTGAGCTAGTAGGGAGACCTAATGGACCTACAGATCTTGGGCTCCAAAGATCCGAGATTAATTGGCTAAATTCTTTACACCGAATTAATTCCCATTCGTTAACTACTGGGTTACTCCACTAAAGGCCTGAGTTGCACTCCCCTCACTGTAGATATATTGTGTCCACTCGATACAACCATGATTAGTAAGTTAACCCTTCACAGGTTGTTCGTAATAACGGTTGGGTCAAAAAGTTGTTTTACCCCCAAGATTACCTCTTGTTCCGTAAGTCCCACTAATCCTCTAATGAACAATTGGTTTGTGATCCGATCATCAAACCGAGTCTCTCTCGGGCCAATGAGAGGGTAAGGCCCCTTGTTCAAGACCCAGAGTCAGCACTTCTCTCACTGTAGATATATTGTGTCTACTCGATATAATCATGATTAGTAAGTTAACCCTTCACAGGTTGTTCGTAATAACGGTTGGGTCAAAAAGCTGTTTTACCCCCAAGATTACCTCTTATTCCGTAAGTCCCACTGATCCTCTAATAAACAATTGGTTTGTGATTCGATCATCAAACTGAGTCTTTCTCGGGCCAATGAGAGGGTGGGGTCCCTTATTCAAGACCCAGAGTCAGCACTTAAAGGAACAAACTCTCTACTATCCCTTAAAGCGGGTAGGAGTGAATACCATCTTGCACCCTATGTCCCCAACTATCTACTCGGTCTTACCCTTGAAATGGAGGTTTATTGAACCGGCGCTGTTGAGCCAACCCTCACCTATGAAAATCTAAGGATAATCCCGAATAAATAGGAGTTCATAGTTAGCTTAGGATTAAGGTCAAGTTACCTAGGTTATCGCTTTTAAATAGTCAGTCTTAAATAGTAAACAACATTATAAAGTAAGAGTGACTTATTTCGTGGTTCGATGTTATACAAACTCATGCTCGGGACTTCCCCACTCCTCATGTCATGACATGTACGAATTAGAATCACTTCGTCTGTAGCACTTTACAACTCCTTGTAATAACTATAGAGTGGGCTGCATCCGATAATGTTACCAGAATAAGGCACTCAACCTTATTCATATACTATAGATCATTTTGAATATTTACTCGAACCTAATCCACTTTTATGTCTCCACATAAAGTTCAAATACTCTTGTAATAGTCATAGATATTTTAATTTATTGGATTTATTTCTAAAACGAAATAAACAATCCATATATTCTATAACAACTTATTGAATTTTCAGAATAATTTTTATTGTTTACAAACCACGAATTTTAGAACATAAAACCCAACAAATTCCTAGTCGGACTAAAACCCCAGTGGTAACATACATATATATATGAATATATAATACTGAGTTTTTGAGTTTTTACGGAGAAATATAATAAATTAGGGCATCACATACCCATGGTTTACCATTTGGTATCACATACCCAATTTTTCTCCCACTTGCCCTAGGTCATATACCTGGTAGTCTTAGTCTTACTAGGAGATTCTCAGATACTTTATCCGAGAAAATCACTGTAAACATGTTAGTGTACAATAGACTTCTTATTAAACTATATGGGGAATGCATCTTATTTTCACAATTGTTTCTCAATAATTGCTAGGAAGTTATACATTCCTCCCACTATATCGAGGTACTCTCAACTCTTTGAGTAAGATGCATCTGACTTGTCTAAACAACCTTTTATTTACAGTGTCAGTTTTAATCAATAACTCTTTATTGATATATGCAAACTTTTATGAAAACAAATAATACATGGTGATCTCGAACAATATTCCAACACTTAAGGGTTTGATATTAACACTTATATCGATCTTTTCAGATTTCTTAACTATGTAAACAACTTTTACATATCATAAAAAGCTTTTATGAGTTCTTCCATGTCTCATATGGATTTCAGAAATACCTTAAATTAGAATGATGTTGGAAAAAAGAATTAAGGCAACTAGGTGTAGAAAGTTTTCATTGGATTTCAAGTTCTATCAAATAGTCCTAGAAATCTCAAACTTTCTATACTGTTTTATTTTACCTACCAAGTTATTACTTAGGTTAAATAACTCATTGCCTTTATTGATTTCTAGTCGTTTTAAATATCAAAATATTTGCAAAAGGCATTTAATTAGGTTGTTTATAACAGAAATTGCTTTGCAGTAGAACAAAACATAACTTTTGCTAATCAACATTTTATTTACAACAAAAATATATATAATTTGTTCTATATAACAAGACAAAATAACTTTTATTACAATAACAAAAGTAGATAAGATTTCAGACAGCAACAATAACATCTCCCATTGGTCAACCTGAGGAGAGCAAGCAATCCTCAGGAACTAGTTTCCCTGTTTTGCTTTCTATGTTCTCTTCTCAACAAGGTACTAAGGGCAATTTCTCTTCCAGTGCCCTTCTTCGTTGCAGTGGAAACATGTTTTTTTATCTATAGCGCTAGCCTTGCCTTTTCTACCAGCGAGTTTTTTCTTCCATTTCCCCTTGTTCTTTTTAACTGGAATACTCTTAGTCTGTGAAGAAGAAGCAATATCAGGCTTTTTAGAGGACGTTCCTCTCTTCTCAGTGGTAGTAACATTTACTTCCGGCTCCAGACCTTTTGCTCTCATCATAGTCTAGTAAGCCTGTAGCTCATTTAGATGAGTAGTCAAGTTATATTCTATTTTATTCATGAGGGCGTTCGTGCAGAACTGTAGAAAACTCTTCGAAAGAGATTCTAGAATAAAACCAACTTGACTTTTCTCATCAGTGACAACCCCATTTACTTTGGCCACATTGAAATGGACCATCATGTCCAGGACATGTTCTCTAACAGAGGCCCCTTCTTTTATACGACAGTTGTAAATGTATTTGATAGCATTATGTCTAAAAGAGAATGATGGTTGTCCAAACATCCCATGAAGAGATTCCATAATCTCTTTGGCAGTACCTATACTCTCGTGTTTCTTTGCCAAGACATCAAATATGCTAGTAAGGATATAGGCACAAACTTTTTCATTAGCCCTGATCCATCTATCGTATGCATCCCGAACAATTTGATTTGCATTTGAGCCAGGAATGGGAGGACACTCCTCTGTTAAAACGAACTATAGATCATCTACCACCAATATAATATTCAGGTTTGTTTTCCAGGTGACATAATTATCCCCAATAAGTTTATCAGATGCCAAGATTGTACTAATAAACTCGTCATTCTGAAAAATATAAACAAATTTTATCATTGAATTGCTTTTTAAACACAATCAAGTTTTTAGCAAAGTAATAATATACCCAAGATTATTTTTGCAATGATACTACAACAAGACATTCTTGACTAAATATTATCTCCACAATAACTCATATTCCGATAGTCATTTAGCTACCATTTTTCTTCAGAAATTACTAACTCTTTAGTAATTTTGTAAGTGTAACCCTTTGTTTTCAGACCTCAGAGGTCGACCCCAACAATGCTCCCGAATTTGGAAAGTCAAAGTTGAAAACGACTTTAGAAATCCTATCCATTTTTGGAGTTTGAGTTGTTTCGAATCCTATATTAAAACCCTCAGAGGGGATAGTTATCGTTAAACGACTAGCGAGGCCGACTTAAAGACGACCAGCAGGCGCAACACGGTCTAAACCAACAGAAGAGACCGCAGGATATGTTCACACATATTCTTTACCCACTTACTATGAACTACTTCCCCCATTCACTTTGATCTTGACCTCATGACGAACACTTTTTGAATGAAGCAGTCGAGGTATAATCGACACGAAGTGTTGCACGGATCTCACGGTGGGAATTTTCTAGGGACATGAGAATTGAAATCAATATATCGTATTTTGATTTTCCATTGAACAACATCCCCTCATTGACCTTGATATTTATTCACGAAAACACTTTCTGAATGGAGCAGTTGAGGTATAACCAACACAAAGTGCCGCATGAACCTCACGGTGTGAACATCTTGAGACGTGAAAATTAAAATCTAAATGTCACATTTGATTTTATGGTTGACCACTTCCCCATTCATCAAAATCTTGATTCATGTAAACACTTTCCAAATGGAGCAGTCAAGGTATAATCGACACGAAGTGAAACATGAATTTTTATCATGAACTCTTATGAATTTGAGAGCTAAAAATAATCATATTAATCTCCCACTAAAGCGTTCTAACATATCATATAAGTTATTTATTCATTGAAGTGTTCTAATAGTATATCACATATGTTATTAAACTTCCACTGAAGTGTTCTATTATTAAATGGGGTATATATTTTCTTATGCTTGTTCCGGCTAATTAACCAACCTAAGTCTAGGTATTTATCTAAGTATAATGTTTATATTTGGACTTAACCTATGATGTCTAGGTGATAAACTAGTTTTAAAACCCCACACAACTCATGTATTGCTTATAAAACCGGTTAACAATGCTCAATTATTCGGCCATAATCCTCAGGTAGAAGGTGTTCTGTAGACCATCAACTTAAATACCCCCAGCCTTAGACAGGATTATATACCAGTTGAGTTTGTAAACCTAGTTTTACAAGTTTAACGACCTATTTTAACTATTAAAACAAGTGATTAACCTACGTGAGCATCCAGTTGTTCTTTATTATGGATTTTAAATGTCTAACCCAATTTTATAACAACTTACAAGATTTTAGACATGCTATACATCCATAACATACATCAGAACTATTGAATATTTAATATAACATTTATTTTGAATAAAAGAAACCCCAAACATGCATACAATATATTATAACACTTTATAACATACTTTCAATGCATGTAACATACTTCCTATGGTGGGATTTTAAATCTACATGGCATACTTTATACACATACAAGATTTATTTAATTATAACATACATCACATATGTAAATAATTAAACACATATTGATATGGTTTTAGTTTTGGCATTTTTAAGCAAACAAAGGCCTAATTATTACAAAAATCAGCAAGAATTGGATGAAAAGCTTATGAACCACTCGAACCGCCCCAAACCGGACCGAACAGATTGAACCAGACCAGCCAAAAACCATTTGAGGCCGAACTGGATAGGAACTGAAGAAAACTGGTCGAATCGGCTTAAACTCGCTCGTCCTTGCTCCGTCTTCGGTTGAAAACTCGCTTCCGGTTGGTTGAAACTTGTTGCTCGATGCTCGATTAAAACTCGATCCTCGATAGAATATGAACAACGTTGCGGCGTTGCCTGAACAAAAGCTCAGCTTCAAAATTCAACAACTCAGCCTTCTTCACTTCTTTCTTCAATTACAACTTAATTTCAACTCTAATGACTCCAAATAAATTACAGACTCTTGAGCATACATATAAACTCATCAATCAAGAGCCAATTACAAATTTAACAAAGGAATTAAAGAGAATTTAAATGCCTAATCTTAGAAAACTATATTAGTGCACAATTTTCTTATATCTCATGAAAAAAGCATCCACCAAGCCAAAATTAAACCAAATTGAATGCTTAATGCTCTGATACCAATTGTTAGAGTTAGAAAACACATAGCGGAAGTAAAACGGATCATTAAGGATTCTAATTCATTAATTTTGGCTTTAAATTAAGCATGTTGATAAACTAATAAGAGGGTTTCATAACACACCTTTGTAGAACCACTTGAATCTCGATTCTAGCTGCAAATCTCCTCCAAATCTTACTATCCTCTTGGTGCCTTAGATTGAGTTATGAAACTCAAAATAAGCTTGGATTAAGGGAATTTGGAGAAGAAGATCTCTAGTTTTAAGACCGTGAAAATCACTTCTTCACAACAAATTTTCAACGAAATGCAACCCTTTGCATACCCGAATTCCACCTCAATCTTCAGTCTTTATTGCACGACTTTCATACAAAGAGAATTGTTTCATGAATTGCACCTGATGCTTTTTTGACTCAAGAAAATAGTGGAATGTGTGTGAGCTATTGGGTTTAAAAGTGGAAAAAAAACCACTTTTGAGTTTTTCCATTTTCATCTTTTCAATTTTGATCTTCTAAATTGATTTCCAAAATCGATTTTATTGTAAAAAATGAGATCTTTATTAATTTTACAAAATTAATTCAATAATTAATTTTCTAATAAAATTAATAATAAATAAATAAAATAATTAAATTAATTATAATTAATTTAATATCAAATATTAAATTAATTTAACACCAATTCCACCATCTTGAATCCCTATTCATGAATCTAATATTTAAATCATATTTAAATATTAATTGATTCTCTAATTTCGTTTAGTTCCAAAATTAAACGTGTAATTATATCACATATAATTACTAATTCCCTTAATCCCAATTCGAATGTTTCAAATTAACTTATCACGCTACTTTAAGGCTAATCCATTTATGAGCTAGTAGGGAGACCTGGTGGACCTACAGATGATGGGCTCCAACGATCCGAGATTAATTGGCTAAACTATTTACACCGAATTAACTCCATTCGTTAACTACTAGGTCACTCCACTAAAGCCTAAATTTGCACTTGTCTCACTATAGATATATTATGTCCACTCGATATAACCATGATTAGTAAGTTAACCCTTCACAATTTGTTCATAATAACGGCTGGGTCAAATAGTTGTTTTACCCCCGAGATTACCTATTGTTCCTTAAGTTCGATTGCTCCTCTAATGAAAAATTGGTTTATGATACAATCAACAAACCGAGTCCCTCTCGAGCCAATGAGAGGGTGGGGCCCCTTGTTCAAGACTCGGAGTTAGCATTTAAGAGAACAACCTCTCTACTATCCCTGAAAGCGGGTAGGAGTGAGTTCCATCTTGCACCCTATATCCCCAACTATTTACTCGGTCTTACCCTTGAAATGGAGGTTTATTGAGCCGGTACTGTTGAGCCAACCTTCACTTATGCAAATCTAATGATAATTAGGAGTTCATAGTTAGCTTAGGATTAAGGTAAAGTTACCTAGGTCATCGCTTTGAAATAGTTAGTCTTAACTAGTAAACAGTGTTATAAAGTAAGAGTGAGTTATTTTGTGGTCCGATCTTGTATAAACTCATTACACAGGAAGCCCCCACTCTTCATGTCATCACATGTACAAATTAGGATCACTTCGCCTATAGCACTTTACAACTTCTTGTAACAACTACAGAGTGGGACGCATCTGATAGTGTTACTAGAATAAGGCATCCAATCTTATTCATATATTATAGACCATTTTGACTATTTACTCGAACCTAATCCACTTTTATGTCTCCACATAAAGTTCAAGTACTCATGTAATAGTCATGGATCTTTTAGTTTATTGGATTTATTTCTAAAACAAAATAAGCAATTCATATATTTAATAACAACTTATTGAATTTTCAGAATAAGTTTTATTGTTTACAAAACATGAGTTTTAGGATATAAAATCCAACACATTAAGTATTCTAATTCATTAATTTTGGCTTGAAATTCAGCATGCTCATAAACTAAAAAGAAGGTTTCAACACTAACCTTTGAAGATACTTTTGAATCACGAATTCTTGCTGCAATCCTCCCTTCCTTTGGATGTGAACCACTACAGGGTCTTCCTTACTATTCTTTTGGTGCCTTAGATTGAGTTGTGGGACTCAAAATAAGCTTGAATTAGGGAAATGGAGGAGAAAGGTTCTCTGGTTTACTTTGTTCTAACAGATTTTTCAACAAAAATCTCTTTGATGCCTTCTCATTCCATTCAAAATTTGAGCTATATATTGCATGACTATCATGCAACCAAGAAAGCATGTATGAATTACAGTTGTTGCCTTTAATTTGCTGAGAATTGCAATGGAATTGTGACTAACCTACTAGGTGAAGAAGTGGGAAATTCCCACTTTTCCACTTTTTCTAATTTTTTAGTTTTTTATTTCAATTTTGAAACTTTTCCAAAATTAAAATTAAAAATTAAATTTTCAATTTGAATTATTTAATTAAAATTGAGTTTTTTTTTATTAATTTTACAAAAATTAATTCAATAATTAATTTTTCTAATAAAATAAATAATTAATAATGAATTAAATAATCTAATTAATTATAATTAATTTAATATCAAATATCAAATTAATTAATCACCAATTTCATTATCATGAATCCCTATTCATGAATTTAATATTTAAATCATATTTAAAGATTAATCGATTCTCCAATTTTGTTTAATTCCAAAACTAAACATGTAATTATATCACATATAATTACTAATTCCCTTAATTCTAATTCGAACGTTTCAAATCAACTTATCATGCTATTCTAAAGCTAATCCGTTTGTTAGCTAGTAGGGGGACCTAACAGACCTACAAATCATGGGCTCCAACGATCCGAGATTAATTGGCTAATCTCTTTACACCGAATTAACTCCCATTCGTTAACTACTGGGTCACTCTACTAAAGCCCAGAGTTGCACTCGCCTCATTGTAGATATATTATGTCCACTAGATATAACCATGATTAGTAAGTTAATCCTTTACAGGTTGTTCGTAATAACGGCTGGGTCAAAAGGCTGTTTTACCCCCGAAATTACCTCTTATTTCTTAAGTCCCATTGATCCTCTAATGAATAATTGGTTTGTGATCCGATCATCAAACCGAGTCTCTCTCGGGCCAATGAGAAATTGGGGTCCCTTTTTCAAGACCCGGAGTCAGCACTTAAGGGAACAACCTCTCTACTATTCCTAAAAGCGGGTAGGAGCTGTCTCTTATACACATCTAGATGTGTATAAGAGACAGGCTCTTATGTCTCCACATAAAGTTCAAGTACTCATGTAATAGTCATGGATCTTTTAGTTTATTGGATTTATTTCTAAAACAAAATAAGCAATTCATATATTCAATACAACTTTATTGAATCAAACTTCAATAACAACTTTATTGATTTATAGAATGTGTTTTTTGTTTACAAACCACGAGTTTTAGGACATAAAACCCAACAAAATTAACATCCCTTTGCTTAGTGTTATTCAACAAATATCTAGATATGCTAAATTTTTAAAAGCTTTGTGTACTAAGAAAAGAAAAGGGAAGGAATAGAAGAGGGTAATTGTTAGCAAGAATGTCTCTGCCTTGTTAAAAAAATATTTGCCCTAAGAATGTAGATATCCAGGAATGTTTACCTTGCCATGCAAAATAGGAGAGAGAATTATCACTCATTCTATACTAGATGTAGGTGCTTCAATAAACGTTATGCCTTTTCATATTTCCTTAAATTGAATGGCCTACAAAAAACGAATGTTTGCATACACTAATCGATAGGTCATACATACAACCTCTAGGCATAATAGAGCATGTCTTGTTGAGAGTTGGAGAATTAATATTTCCCATTGATTTTTATATTTTAAAAATAGATGAACTCCAGACTCTACATCTTTTTCTAATATTTTACTTGGTATACCCTTCATGAAAACTACTAGAATTGACATAGATAAGGTGTCTTTATCAGTAGAATTTTACGGAGAGGTAAAATCCTTCAACATTTATGACGTTGTGAAATTCCCCTATGGAATATTTGTCTCTTTGTTCTATAGATACATGTAACATGTTTGATGTTGTTGTTTTCTATTGATGAAAATTTGAATTGTTTGGTTGCCCCCTCCATTGATCTTGATGATGACGACTCTGTGATTGACTCTTTCTTTACTTCTAATGATTTTGATTTGAATGATAATTCTTCTAATAATGATGTTGTGGAATCTCATGTACAAGGGATCGAGCTTAAGACCCCCATTCTCACCTCAAGTATGTTTTCTTAGGAGAAGGAAAAGCCTTTCCTGTTATCATATCTAGAGAACTCACATCTTCTCAGGAATGCTCACTAGTTGAAACATTGAAGAACCACAAGAAAATGATTGGTTGGACTTTAGATGATATCAAAGGGATAAGCCCTTCCCGTTGCATGCATAGAATCGTTCTAGAGGATAGAGCCAAGGAAATCGTTTAACCTCAAAGAAGACTAAATCCAACCACGAAAGAATTGTTCACAAGGAAATCCTTAAGCCACTTGAAGCCGGAATAATATACCCAGTCGCAGATAGCCAATGGGTAAGTCCGATACATGTGGAACCGAAGAAAACCAGGATGACCATTGTGAAAGATGAAAAAGGTGAGATGATTCCAATGAGAGTGCAAAACGGTTAGAGAATTTATATAGACTTCAGAAAGCTCAACGAGGTAACAAAATAAGATCACTTCCCTATACCTTTTATTGACCAAAGTGTTGAACGATTAGTCGGGAAACCATATTTTTGTTTTCTTGACAGTTTTTTTTGGATTTTATCAAAGACCAATAACACAAGAAGATTAAGAAAAGACCACTTTTACTTGCACTTATGGTATATATGCATTTAGGAGAATGCCATTTGGGCTATGTAACGCCTCAGGTACGTTTCAACGACGCATGATGAGCATTTTCTCCAACTACATAAAAAAGCGCAAAGAAATTTTCATGGATGACTTCGCTGTGTATGGTAATTCTTTCGAAGATTGTTTGCACAATTTGAGTTTTATTTTGAAAAGATGCATAGAAACAAATTTGGTTTTGAATTATGAAAAATGTCACTTCATGGCTTCTCACATGATAGTTTTAGGACACCTTGTATCTTCTAAAGGTATAGATGTTGATAAAGCAAAAATAAATGTCATTGTTAAAATTCCCTCTCTTAAAAACATTAGGGAAATGCGTTATTTTCTTGGTATTGCAGGGTTTTATATGAGGTTCCTTAAGGACTTTTCAAAAATTGTACTCCCTTTGTCAAACCTACTTAAAAAAGATGTCACATTTGATTTCAATAAGGAGTGATAGGAAGCTTTTGACACACTCAAAGAGAAGTTGACATCAACTTCAATCCTTCAACCACCTCAAGGGGACTTGCCATTTGAGATCATGTGGAATGCTAGCAACCTAGCAGTAGGGGCGGTATTAGGACAAAGAGTTGACAAGAAGTGCCATGTGATCTGTTTCGCATGTAAAACGCTCAATTCATCTTAAATCAATTATTCAACAATAGGAATAGAATTTATTTCTATTACTTTTGCTTTGGATGAATTTAGATCTTACATTCTCGGTTTTTCAATAATTGTTTACACTGACCATGTTGCTCTTAAGTATTTCATGGCGAAGAAAGAATCAAAGCCCAGACTTGTCAGATGGATCCTTCTTTTGCAAAAGTTCAACTTGACTAACAAAAACAGAAAAGGATTCGAGAATTCATTGGCCGACTGATGCGTTGTTTTATTAGGTGGAAATATGGATGATATGCGTTGATGGATTGCATTGTGCACTCAAGTTTCCCAAGAGGAATCCAAGTGTAAATTCTTTTGAGTTTCCTGGTAAGTCCAGGGTCGAACATAGGGACTTGTGAAAATAGTTGCGTTGGAGATTTTTATGAAAACTTGCAGTAACCAGTTGAATAAATAAGTGTTGTGTTGTTGTTGCGTTAATGAAAATAATAACGAATGCGATAGAGTTCGAAAAGAGTTGGTAAATGGGAAATACGATGAATATGCGGTGAACGGGCTGAAAAGAGTTTTGGCTAACACTCCCTAGGATGCGTTCATGCCTTGCAATCATGCAACATGTATACAATAGTAAACCACCTCTCGGCATGAATGCCATGGCTTCTAAGGCTAGAACGCATGCGATAAATATGCGATAGGTCTACAGGGTTTACACATAAACCTCTATTTCTATTTATGCGATGACAACATGACATTCACACAAATATGCGACCACATAGTATCATTCCTATTCCTAGGATGCATGTGATGTAAGTTGAGAAACAGAGCTTATCTCTAAGTCCCCATCTCTTGTTTATGCAGGTCAATCTTGCTCTTTCGAGTCCAGATTCTAACCTAGCTCTCTCGAGACATTAGGTTCTTTCTTTAGATTCTCTCTCGAGTAACTCTAAAGGGTATTTTGCACAACATAAAACAAGACAATCGCAAGCAATGAACTTCCTAGATCATGTTAGCTTAGTTCTTCTCAACCCATTGAACTAGTTTAGCTATGCATGTGTATTAAGAGAGTGAGTAAATGTAGAAATAGAATAACAATGCGAGTATATTAAAAAGCCTGGAACAATTTCTTGCTGCCAGGCGTTACACTGCTTCTACTCGTGCTCTAAAAATATTCTCGCTTTCGCGAGAGTTGGCCCGCTCTCTACTCTTACGCCCCTAGGTTCTCTCTCAAGCTGGCTTGGACGATCTCCGGCGTCACCACTTTTCTCTTGGTTCGCCGTAAAATTAAAAAGAAAACTAAGAACAAAGGTATGAACTTATAATGGTAATGAGGTAATTGACTGCTTAACTTCTTCTCTGAAGAATGCACTTGGTATTTATAGGGCATCAAAGGTGAAAGGCGGCTTCTCTCTCCTGGTTGTACAGATGGGATAGCTTTAATTCCTTACTGATACATCGAATAATTGTCACCGATAAAGCTTGATGTACTTTATGACCGTTATCGGCTGTTAACTTAATTTGGATCTGACTGCCGTTAGCTTTCTGTCCCATCGATCTTAATTGTCCTTTCGTCTGGATGCGTCCACCATGTTGCGGTGATTCTTCTTGGGCGAATGTTTGCGAGCACGATCAACGCAAAGTCTTGTGGTGAAGTTGCGCTCTACCAATGTATTCCTATGATCGCATTCTTTGCATTGCGTTAATGCATTATTCTGCACAAAAATATAAAGATCAACCGTTCTAATGCGTTGGACGCATGCGACCGTAATATTATAGAATTTATTCTTACTGGACGCAATTTAACATATTTCATCAATGCAATCCAACATTGTTTAAGGATTTAGCATTATGAAAACGTGCATTTCTGCACGTTATCACACCCCTAAATTTAAACAATACCTGTCCTCAAGTATAAGCTAAAGATTCCTTTAGCAAGTTAGCCACAAAGTTCTTTCCCTAGATTTCTCAAGGATACTTTGTTCAAATCTTATATGTCAGAATTTTCTTAAGTCTTATTCAAATTTCTTCCTAAAATATTTCTAAGGCTTAGGGATTGCAAGCTTAACTTTCAAAAGGACGTTACTGAATTCCGGAACATCGCATGATTTATTTCAAAAAGAAAATTTTCCATCGGGGTGTCAAATTATTTATCCTTGCACAAAAAATTTTCTTCATTGCTAACTTTTTCTGACCTTGCGCCGATCTGAGTGCCTTGCCTTCATTTTGGCTTGCCCCCACGGGTGTCATGCGGACATCCAACTACGAGCAATGCACTCTTTCTCAGACTAAACTCATACCACCTTGGCAGTGGAGTTGCGGTTATTTATTTATGTGTTGATCCTGGTGACTTACTTTTGTTTTGGCTTGCCCCCATGTGTGTCATGCGGACATCCAACTACGGGTAAGTGCCTTTCACAACTTAACTCTTATCAACATGGGTTTCCCATTGCATTGACAGTGGAGTTGTTATTCAATTTTTTTTTTTTTTGTAACAAGGTTGGAAACAAATACCCCACCCCCAATTTTAAAATACAGCAATGTCCACATTGCCAAAAGTTAAAATAAGTCATGCGATGGTCATAGAATGCGTTGTAAGGAAAATTTGAAACGAAAGCTAGCAAACCCCTAACTTCGAGAAATATTTCATGAGGTGACTATCCTAAGAATTACGTTGACTCTAGTATATACAAAAGAGATAGAAGCATATTTTTCATCATTGAAATCATACTTGGCAAGAATACATGCGGTAAACTACTAAAGTTATCTACTTGTGATATGTTTGCGGTAGTCAATGAGGATGCGGTGATAAAACTTTGAAAAGAAATATGCAATGTGATAGTGAAAAATTTGTAGTAAGGATAAGGAAGAGTACTCTCCCAAATTTAGCGCTGTTGCTCGCATTGTATTGGCGCATCCATCTTGCGACGATCATTCTTCGTTGGGTTGCGGTGATGGAATAAGATAAATGCTGCTTCGCGTAACATTTCCGCAATCCAACGTCTCGATCGTTGTAAGGAAAACAAAGAGAGGGTCAAATTATTTTAAACAAAATAGAAGGCATTTATTATTATTATTTTTTAATTTTTATTTTTTTTTTTGTAGAAATAGAAGTGACAAATGAAACGATAGTAAAGTAAGGATAATTCTGAGTAGTGGAGAAAAGAGCCGAAGACTTGATATTTTCCAAAACTTTGCATCCCTGATAAATTGCGACCATCTGATAACGCAGGGACCACCTACTTCCTTCTTCATTCAAGGTTTCTTAATTCCGTGGAGTCGACTTGGCGATGACAGTTTTTTCCATGGTATGCCTTTACTTGCTGTCCATTGACCTTGAATATGTTGGTTCCGTTGTTATTTGATAATTCCACCGCGCCATGTGGATGTACTTGTCGAATTATGAACGGTTCGGACCAATGAGACTTTAGCTTTCTCGGGAAGAGTCGCAGACGTGAATTGAAAAGCAAGAATTTTTGCCCGACTTGGAGGTTCTTACTACATATGTGCTGATAATGCCAGCGCTTGGTGCGCTTTTTATAAATTTTCGTATTTTCATATGCGTTGTTGCTCCATTCTTTTAGCTCTACCAGTTGCACTTTCCGCGCTTCCCCTGCTTTCTTCAAATCGAAATTTATTTCTTGACCGCCCACAATGCTTTATATTCCAGCTCCAAAGGCACGTGACACACTTTATCGAATACCAACACATAAGGGGACATACCTATAGGTGTTTAAAATGCGGTCCGGTATGCCCATAACCATCAAACTTCATTGCCCAATCCTTTAGCGAATGTTTGACTAGCTTCTCAAGTATCAATTTAATTTCCCAATTTGACATTTCAGCTTGGCCATTTATTTGCGGATGGTATATGGTGGCGACTTTATGGAGGATATTGTACTTGCGCAACAGCTCCTTTATATTGTGGTTGACAAAGTGTGATCCTTCATCACTTATGATGGCACGGGGAGTGCCAAAACGTGTGAAAATATTTTTCTTCAGGAATTGAAAGACTACCGCCGCATCACTTGGGGCGCATGTAATTGCCTCTACCCACTTGGAGACATAGTCAACGACTAATAGAATATAGTGCTTACCGTTTGAAGAAGGGAAGTCCCATGAAATCAATCCCCCACACGTCAAATAGTTCCAGCTCCAAGATAGTATTCATTGGCATTGCGTTCTTCCATGAAATGTTGCCGGTGCATTGACACCAATCACATTTCATTGTGTAGTCAGTGCCATCCTTAAATAATGAAGGCCAGAAGAATCCACTTTGTAAAACTTTGGCTACAGTACGTTGTCCTCCAAAGTACCTTCCATATGGCGAATCGTGGCACTGCGATAATATGCATTGTTGAGCAGCATCTAGGACACATAATCAAATGATTTGGTATGCGCCTCTTTTATATAGATTCGGCTCATCCCAATAATAGTGTCTGCATTCATTCTTGAGCTTCTTCTGTTGATGGTAGGTGTAATCTTCAAGAAATTGTTCACAAACCAAATAATTAACGATGTCTGCATACCAGGGCAGTTCTTCTATGCAAAACAGTTGTTCGTCTGAGAACACGACACTCACTTTAGATCCATTGCAGTCAACCTTAGGATTTTCTAATATGACAAGTGATCCGCAACTTGATTCTCTGTCCCTTTTCGATCAATTATCTCGATATCAAATTCTTGAAGGAGGAGAACCCATTGATAAACCTCGGCTTTGCATCCTTCTTTGTCATCAAATATTTGATTGCTGAGTGATCAGTGTGAATGAGTACCTTGGTTCCCAATAGATATGCTCGAAATTTTTGCAATGCAAAAATCACAGCCAGGAACTCTTTTTCAGTGGTGGTATAATTAAGTTGAGCAGGGTTCAGAATTTTACTCTCATATGCGATGGGGTGCAAAATATTTTTTTCTTTTGTGCTAATGCAGCTCCCATCGCATACCCGCTTGTGTCGCACCTGAGTTCGAATGAGAGTGTCCAATCTGAAGCAATCAAGACAGGTGCGATAATCAGCGCATCTTTTAAAATTTTGAATGTGTTAAGGCAATTGTTGTCAAATTCAAACTTCCTGTCTACCTCTAACAACGCACTCAGTGGTCTTGCTATTTTAGAAACATCCTTGACGAATTGTCTATAGAATTCGACATGCCCCAAGAAGCTTCGCACAACCTTCACGTTGGTTGGAGGTGGAAGCTTTTAAATTGCGTCAATCTTTGCTTTGTCCATTTTCAACCCTTCTCGGGAGACCTTGTGTCCCAACACTATTCCCTCTTTCACCATGAAATGATATTTTTTCCAATTGAGCACCAGGTTCGTCTTTTCACATCTTTTCAGAATTTTCTCCAAGTTGGCCAGGCAGACTTCATAAGTGTTCCCATAGATGGAGAAATCATCCATAAATATTTCTATTGAGTTCTCGCGATAATCTAAAAAGATCGCTATCATGCACCTCTGAAACGTGCTTGGCGCATTGCAGAGGCCAAACGACATGCGGCGAAAAGCAAATGTCCCATATGGGCAGGTGAATGTGGTCTTATCTTGGTCTTCAGGAGCTATCATGATCTGATTATACCCGACATATCCATCCAAGAAGAAATAAAAATCGTTCCCTGCTAATCTGTCCAATATTTGATCGATGAATGGCAAAAGGGAGTGATCTTTCTTTGTGGCCACATTCAATTTGTGGTAGTCCATGCAGATGCGCCATCCAGTGATAGTCCTTTGCGGTATTAGTTCATTGTTCTCATTTGGGACTACTGTCATTCGTCCCTTCTTCGGCACACATTGCACGGGGTGACCCACGTGCTATCTACAATGGGATAGATAATGCCCGCATCCAGCCACTTGATAATCTCTTTTTTGACGACCTCCTTCCTTGTAAGGTTAAGTCTGCATTGATTTTCAATAATCGCTTTGTGGTCTTCCTCAAGACGAATTTAGTGCATGTAGTACGCGGGGCTAATTCCTCTGATATCAGCGAGCGTCCAGCCGATTGCTCGCACATGCTTCTTGAGAATGTTCATCAACGTATTCTCTTGATCTGTGTTAAGTGCAGAGGAAATTATCACTGCCAGCTTCTCATTCTACCACAGGAATGCGTACTTCAGATGTGTTGGTAGGGTTTTTTGTTCAAGGGTTGGTGGTTCCACGAGAGAAGGTTGCGTTATTTTTCTTTCTTCTTTCAGCTCTACTTTTTGCATTGCGATCAATCCTTCTTCTTTGTTTGATTTTTCTACGATCGCATTGCAGGCATCTATGGATGCGTTGGCATCCTCTTCTTCACACTCTTCATCAGACTTTTCTTCTTCAATTAAATTCAGGTCATCATCAGAATCATGTAGGTCTTCCTCATCAGGAAATTTCATGGCACGAATATATTAAACTTGAGCTTCTATCCGTTTATGCTCAAAGTGATTTCTCCCTTGTGCACATCAATTTGAGCATGACCCGTTGATAGGAAAGGTCCCCCAAAATGATGGGCACATCTTTGTCGGCCTCATAGTCTAGGATGATGAAGTCAACTGGCAAAATAAATTTATCAATCGTGATCAGCACGTCCTTCACCTTACCCTCTGGATTAACCAGAGATCTGTCGGCCAGTTGGAGAGTCACGGATGTGGGCACAAGTTGCCCCATATTTAATTGTCGAAAGATTAGCAGCAGCATTAAATTTATGCTGGCCCCTAAGTCACACAGGGCTTGACCAATATAGAGTCCTCCTATGGAGTTAGGAATTGTGAAGCTCCCAGGATCGCTCATCTTAGGTGGGATAAAAGATTTGGAACTTTGCGCTAGTGCCACTGTGGCAAATTTTCCAGTGCCTCTCTTCATAGTTACCATGTTCTTCAGAAACTTGGCATAGGTAGGCATTTCCTTAATCGTTTCCCAGAAAGGAATATTAACATGAAATTGTTTTAACATAGATAAGAAGCGTTGGTACTGTATCTCTTCATTTTTCTTCTTTCTTAACCTCTGAGGGAAATATGGTAATTGGACTTTTACGGTTCCTGTTTCATTTGAATTTGAGGTCGACGTAGCCTCAGATTCCACTACTTCATTCTCTCTTTCTTCTTCTTGAGTCACCGCAATCTCGTGTTCAGTTGTGATGGAAGTTGTCTACCCTGACCCATTTTTTCTCCCTCTATAGTCTTTCCACTGCGCAATGTCACAACCTGACATTGCTCCTTACTTGATCCCCCTGGGTTGCGTGGAAGCTTGGTTGAACTTGGCAACGGCCCTTGCGGTCTACTTTTCAGCTCACTCGTAATCTGACCCATTTGCAATTCGAGGTTGCGGATGGATATAGCCTGAGTTTGAAGCACTGTCTCGTTTTTCTCGATATATTGCTTCAATAGGCTTTCTATGGAAGAAGATTGTGGTGGTTGTTGTAAACTACTTGCTTGGTTGCTCTGTTGGCCGTTGTTGCGTTGAAAGAATCCTCATGGCCCTTCTTTTTATGCCACAGATTGAAAATTTTGTTGCTGATTTTTCCAAGCAAAGGGGTTATTCTTTACAAAATATACAAACTGGGGATTTTGTGGGCAATCTTCCATCGCATGTCCATCACCGCAAGTCGCACACCTTGCGGTGTTTTGACTTATTGCGTTGATTTGCCCACCTTGCGATGTTGGGCTGCTGATCATTATTTCTTGAATCAAATTCATCATTGCGGTTATTTGGTTTTGCAATGAGACAATAACACCGTTATTTGCATCAGAATCCTTGAGTCTTAATCTCTAGTCACTCTCCCTCCAATCTTCATGATTCTTGGAGATGCGGTCCAAGATATTCTTCGCCTCATCATAAGTCTTGTCAAGTAGACCACAGCTGCTGCCGCATTGGCAGGGTCTGTGAAGCATGATCCAAACCGTGGTAGAAAATTTCCATTTGCAGGCAATCTGGTATCCCATTATGCGGACAGTCTCGGACCAACCTTTTAAACCTCGTCCAAGCATCGCTGAGCGATTCGTCCATGTCTTGTTCAAAATTAGTAATAAGCTTTCTCCTCTTGCGTTTTCGGTAGGTGGAAAATACTTCTTCATAAACTTCTCCACCACCTGCTCCCAAGAAGTGATCTCTCTTGGTTCGAGCGAATAAGCCCATTTCCTAGCCTGATCACAAAGAGAAAATGGGAACAACGTTAGTCGAACTTCTTCAGTAAAGATGTTTGAGAACACAAAAGTATTGCAGATTTCAATAAAACTTCGGAGATAGGCGTGCGGATCCTCGCCACCCCTTCCTCTAATTTGACCTACAGCCTGGATCATCTGCAGCATCACCGGTTTCATTTCAAATCTACTTTCGTCTAAGGAAGGCCTCATGATTCCCGGAGAGAAATCATAGAGGTTTGGTGATGCATAGTTCCTAATGGGCCTATTGCGATCGTTCGCCAATAGAATCGGATTTTCCATGACATTATTGTTGTTTGGTGCTTCATTCCTAGGCTGCTCCGCCATCTCTTCTTTATGGGATTTTGGCCTTAGTCTCCTTCGAAATGTTCTCTCAATCTCCAGGTCGTAGTTCGCTAGAGATTGAGAATTTTGCAAAGAAATCACAAAAATTACCGTTAACAACTATTTTGCCGAAGTCCCTGGCAAGACGCCAAAAACTTGATGCGTTGTTTTATTAGGTGGAAATATGGATGATATGCGTTGATGGATTGCGTTGTGCACTCAAGTTTCTCCAGAGGAATCCAAGTGTAAATTCCTCTGAGTTTCTTGGTAAGTCTAGGGTCGAACATAGGGACTTGTGAAAATAGTTGCGTTGGAAATTTTTATGAAAACTTGCGGTAACCAATTGAATAAATAAGTGTTGGGTTGTTGTTGAATTAATGAAAATAATAACAAATGTGGAGTTCGAAAAGAGTTGGTGAATGGGAAATACGATGAATATGCAGTGAACGGGTTGAGAAGGGTTTCGGCTAACACTCCCTAGGATGCGTTCATGCCTTGCGATCATGCAACATGCATACAACAGTAAACCACCTCTTGGCGTGAATGCCATAGCTTCTAAGGCTAGAATGCATGCGATAAATATGCAATAGGTCTACAGGATTTATACATAAACCTCTATTTCTATTTATGCGATGACAACATGACATTCACACAAATATGCGACCACATAGTATCATTCCTATTCCTAGGATGCATGTGATGCAAGTTGAGAAACAGAGCTTATCTCTAAGTCTCTATCTCTTGTTTATGCAAGTCTAATCTTGCTCTTTCGAGTCCAGATTCTAACCTAGCTCTCTTGAGACATTAGGTTCTTTCTTTAGATTCTCTCTCGAATAACTCTAAAGGGTATTTTGCACAACATAAAACAAGACAATCGCAAGCAATGAACTTCCTAGATCATGTTAGCTTAGTTCTTCTCAACCCATTCAAATAGATATAAGATGAAATACAGAATAACAATGCGAGTATATTAAAGAGCCTAGAACAATTTCTTGTTGCCAGGCGTTACACTGTTTCTACTGTGCTCTAAAAATATTCTCGCTTTTGTGAGAGTTGGCCCGCTCTCTACTCTTATGCCCCAAGGTTCTCTCTTAAGCTTGCCTAGGACGATCTCTGGCATCACCACTCTTCTCTTGATCTGCCGTAAAATTGAAAATAAAACTATGAACAGAGGTATGAACTTATAATGGTGATAAGGTAATCGACTGCTTAACTTCTTCTCTGAAGAATGCACTTGGTATTTATAGGGCATCAAAGGTGAAAGGTGGGTTCTCTCTCCTGGTTGTACAGATGGGACAGCTTTAATTCCTGACTGATGCGCCAGATAATTGTCACCGATAAAGCTGGATGTACTTTGTGACTGTTATCAACTGTCAGCTTTATTTGGATCCGACTGCCGTCAGCTTTCTATCCCATAGATCTTAAATGTCCTTTCGTCTAGATGCGTCCACCACGTTGCGACGATTCTTCTTGGGTGAATATTTGCGAGCACGATCAATGCAAAGTTTTGCGGTGAAGTTGTGCTCGACCAATGTATTCCTATGATTGCATTCTTTGCATTGCGTTAACGCATTATTCTGCATAAAAATATAAAGATCAACCGCTCTAATGCGTTGGATGCATGCGACCGCAATATTATAGAATTTATGCTTAATGGACGCAATTTAACATATTTCATCAACGTAATCCAACATTGTTTAAGTATTTAGCATTATGATAACGTGCATTTCTGCCCATTATCACCGACCAGCTAAGTCGAATCATGCAAGAAGAAGAGTTAATTCCAATTAGAGAAGACTTTCCTGATGAACACCTTTTCAAGGTAACTGCTTTCCTACCATGGTACACTGACATGGTAAATTACCTTGTCACATGTAAGTTTCCCTTTAACATGTCTTCATTTAGAAAGTCTATACTAAAATGTGACTCTAAATACTTTGTATGGGATCCTTCTTATCTATGAAAATTTTGTTATGATCAAATCATTAGGAGATGTGTCCCTAACAAAGAATTTGAGTATGTTTTTTCATTTTCTCATGAACATGTGTGTGGAGGTAATTTTAGTCCAAAACGAACTGCTAGAAAAATTTTAGATTCAGGACTATTTTGGAATTCTCTTTTTGCCGATTCGTATGCATATTGCAAATACTGTGAAAAGTGTCAAAAATCGGAATATTTGTTTAAAATAAATGAAATGCCTCTCTATTCTATTATTGTTTATAAAATATTTGGCATATGGGGTTAGATTTCATGGGTCCATTTCCTTTTTCGTTTGGTTATCTGTACATTTTGCTTGGAGTAAATTATGTTTCCAAGTGGGTCGAGGCAATCCCCACTAGACCAAATGATTCTTCTATTGTTTCAAAATTCCTAAAAAATTACATCTTTTCTAGATTTGGAATTCCTAGTGCTATTATAAGCGACCAAGGAATGCATTTTTGCAATAGGACCATAGAGACATTATTGAGGAAATACGGAGTTCACCACTATGTCACAACCCTGTGTCATCGTCAAACAAATGGCCAAGTGAAAATTTCAAATAGAGAAGTGAATTTTTTTTTTTTGAAAAGACTTTAAACCTGAAAAGAAAAGATTGGAGTTCTAAACTTAAAGATGCACTTTGGGCTTACATAACCACTTTTAAGACGCCCATAGGAACAACACCGTATAGAATTTTATATGGAAGGCATGCCATCTTCCAGTAGAGGTTGAACACAAAGCGTATTATGCGGTAAAACAATGTAATTTGAATCTAGCCTAAGACGAAAAGGAAAGGCTCCTAGAGTTACAACAATTAGAAAGATTAAGACAAGATGCTTATGAAAATTCAAAAATTTATAAAGAGAAAAATAATTTTTTTCATGACAATGGCTTAATAAGAAAGGACTTCAAAATTGGACAAAAAAGTTTTGCTTTACAATGCTAGATTACAATTGATGCCTGAAAAACTCAAGTCCAAATGGCTAGGTTCTTTTGAAATTACTAATGTTTTCTCTTTTGGCGTAATCGAAATTAAAAGTCTTGAAACAGGAAAAATCTTCAAGGTGAACGGGCATAGACTCAAAATTTACAATGAAGGGCATGTAAACCAAGTCAGTTGGACTTTTGTTTGACAAATCTCTCATATATATGACTCCCCTCTTCACCAATGTCGAGCAAACGACGCTAAAAATTTGCGAAGGCAAGACAAATTTTCTTATGTACTTTTTCATTTTTTTTTCTCTTTATTTCTTTCTTATTTTTGCATCTTTTTTACTGACAAAAAGAATAATTTATTCCTTTTCTTTTTTACTGACAAAAAAAAAAAAAAAAGAAAAGAAAAGAAAAAGAAAGAAAGGACGCTCTCAAAGAAAAACAAAACAAAGCAAGGAATTCTCTCTCAAGTAAATAAATGATTAAAAAAAAATAAAAATCAAGGATGTTTCTCTCTACATCCCTTCTGTTTTATTTCTTGAATTCATTTGCTTATTCTAAACATTGAGGACAATGTTCCATCTTGAAGTTAGGGGTGGGAGACATTGCATATTTTATGTATTTTTCATGGTATTTTTTGCTTTGTAAAAAATGAGTCTCACTGAAAACTTTTGCTTGAGAATGATCTATATAGAATCATAAATACATATCTGGAACCCTTGAGCATTTGAGCTCTGATTAATAGATTATTGATTAGTTAGACTTATTACATAGATTTTGTGACTTTGATCTGACATATCTGAATAAAATTGAGGCGCTGATTCATTTTGATAGCATAATTTTGATTCTTTGAAAAACATGACTATTGAATTCTTTATGCTCCAAGAGACCATTTTCCTTGAATGTAATAAATTCATGATTGAATGCATGTTTGCACATTCAAGAATCTCATTTACTTTGTCCTATGCATAATTTTTTTTACGCAATCTTTCGATTCTTATCGATGACTATTATAACACACTCTTTCAAGTAAGGATACAAACAAAATTTTAGACCTCTTAAAATTTTCTAACATGATTTTGAAACTCATTTTTCAAAAGAAAATTTCTTTTTCTTTTAATTTCATAAAAAATCGAATACTTAGCTTTTTAGATTTATTAGAATCTTAAAACTCTTAGAAACGTCATATCTACTTAATTTTCTTTGTAACCCCGATAGGACAACCTTTGTCTTATTAGAGTAGTAAGTCTAGACAAAGAGGAACGTGTGTGTTTGCATGTAACCCCGATAGGGTCTTTTTTTTTAAAAAAATAGTTGCTAGCATAAAAAATAAAGCAAACTTGCTAAATTAACGTAACCTTAAATAACGTGTGTGTTTGCATGGATAGAGGTGAAAAGAGCTACCTTCATCGTGTCTAGTCAGGGTCCACAAGAAAAGAGCGATAGGTTCTTGGTGGTGTGAGTGGGAAAGCTATCTCTCTAGGTAAAAGAAATGCCAATTACATTTTGTGTGCGTAGGTTTAAAAAAGCACCATTGTATAAGAATTATCTCTCTCCAATGCAAGTTAGGTATATCTTAGAACAATAACTGGACCAATATAGGGGAAAAGGAATTGAAAGTTGGATGTCTCATTTCTATTAGTTTAGGTCTTTAAGTAAACTAAAACTTAATAGTCCTTTCTTTTATGATTTTGCAAGAAAAAGAATTTTTCTTTTCAAAATAAGCTTCAACCTTTTGTTAGCAAAACTTTAAATTTCTAAATGCTTGCTTATATCCTTACTTCCTTGATTTTTGAGAAAAAAAGATGAGAATCAATTCATTGTGTAAGACAATTGAATATATTGACCATTTGAATGTGAGGATGAAAATGTGCAAACATGAATAAATCAATTTTGAATAAATGAATGAAACTTTGAATAAACCATACTTCTATTTTTTACTTGTTCAGGACGACCAATAGCTAAGTTTGGGGTATTTTGATAGGTATTGTAAGGAGCTATCTTATTAGGTGATGACATGCAGAAATGCACGTCATCTTAGGTCTTTTACTTAGAATTATGAAGGTTGTTAAGCAGAATATGCGTCAATTATACTAGGAATTCACGAGAAAGTGAGCTTGCGTCGATCAGCATGATGAATCTCGGCTAAACCGTTATTATGCATTATTATGCGTTCAATGTTCTATTTTTGTAGCTAATACAGGAAGTGGACACAAATGTGGAAACCAGGCCACCGCATGCGGAGAAACTTTCATCGCAAAGGCGAACGCATCGATCAACGCATGGATGTTGCGGTAATCAGCCGTATGCGTACATCGCATGGGAGTTGCACTCGTCAAGCGATTGCGGTCATCGTGTACAATTGCGGTATTTAGTGAATGCGGCCACTGAATGATTTCAACTATGTGATAACGCATACTAATGAGATCAACGCAAGGTTGGTGGAATGAACACATCAACGCATCTACCTCAAGAAAATCATAAGCTGATGCTGACATTTCACCTACCACACCGTTAGCGACAAAGGTTCAGAAAAGGACTAACGCGCCGAATGTAGGAATCAGAATAGTCCATTAATGTTGTCGGTGATCCAAGCTCTACAAATAGAAGCCGCTGAGCAGAATTCCAACTTATCCGGAGATTATCATTGTGTTTCGGGGATTACCCCTGCAACCCAAGGTTTACCCTTTGATCCAGACAAAATGCGTGAGAAGAGGCTTGAGAGTACTTCATCTCCTTCATCCATTCCGAGTGACGACCGGAGCCTTCGACCAGAGCTAGATCTCGAGAGAGTCAGCTCCACCGTCCATCCATGGCACCACCGGTAGACTTGATGCACATCCGTTGGGAGCAAGTTTTTGCTTCCAGCTGGTCATTTCAATTTTCTTTCTTTTCTTATATTGTATTGTAAGACATTTTGTGATTAAGGAATTAATACAATTTGTTTTTAATGCATTTCTCTATTTCCTTCGACTCCATCTCCATCTTCTTTGCTCAGAATCTTTACTTTCGTTGCAACACTTAGTGAGATTGCTTGGGTATCGCATACTTAGTCATGTGGATTAGGGATATGAAGCATGTAACAACCCACCGAGAGGTGTGCGTTACGTGAGTGTATGAGTAACCTTATTTGCTTAGTGTGAAACTGCGGCAATGCCTGTCTATAGGCTAAAAAAAACCTTGTCTATGAGTAAAGTCAGCAACAACTAACTGCTCGAGAGGGTAAGTGGTTGGTCGCTTTAAGCAATGTATGCATTGTTCACTAGGTATAGGAACAATCTTAGGTCAACAAAGTTCATGTAGTTATCTTGTCCTATGAGCACTTTATTCATCATTTAGGCATACTTGGGAGAGTAGTCTAAAACCCAAGTCTAAGACTCGGAAGAGCGGATTGGAACGCATAGGCAAGAATGGGGAACTTAGGGATAAGCTCCGTTTGCTATCACACAACATATGTGCCCTACAAATAGGATATTGCATACGCCCAGGAAGTAGGATAAGGTGTTATACAGCAACCATGTTCATGCGGTGAGAGCTAGTGAGTGGGTTATTGAGGTCTAGGCAGGCATAGACTTCTCAGCAATATCGCAGATACACCGCATACGTCATAGAGTTAGGTTCACGTGTGTGTAGCATGATTGCATGGCTTGCATTGACTAAGGTTGCCCTTGCGGTCATTCTTAAGGGTTGCAATGAAAACATCTCCGCATTTTATCTATTTTCCATTCATTTGTTTCATGTCAAGAGTTATCGTGTCTCTACCTCTCATGCGTATTCTCATTATGTTGTCTGATAAATAGGAGTAGGAGTAGGGTTAATGTAGCAACGTCCTTTCCATTCTTTTATTTAAACTGCCACATGCACATTACTGCATTCATTTTACTACAAGTCCCTGTGTTCGACCTCAGATTACCCGAAAAACTTGCGTTCGTGTTATACTTGGCGTGAACGCAAGAAAACTTGTGACAGGACGCATGGTCATTGCATACATTCATTAACGCATTATCATTACAACGCATCACCATCGACTCATGACTATCAACGCATATCTCTTAAGAACATGCATCACATATTGTGTCCAAGGGATTTTAGTTGTTGAATAATTTAACTTCTAATTTCCCGTCATCAAGTTTCTGGTGCCGTTGCCGGAGACTTGGCAACTAATTTTTTGTTAAGTTTTGTGTCTCTGCGAGCAAACTTTTTATCTTGGGAGTATTGCAGCCTGTGCGACCAGTTGCAAACAATATTGAAGTGTAGGCGATTCGCTGAAAGCCAGTATTGACCCCAAGGTAGAAGGGCAATCAGTCGCAAAAGAGCTGAAGGTAATTCTAAGCACATGACGGCTGCATGCGCCCAACAATTTCCAGAAGTTCCAAAGGTCAAGGCAACTTGACCCAAGCAGTTGAGAACCATCTCCTGCATGGAAGACTTCTTGCGGTGACAACACTCCTATTTTTCCAGGGACATCTTCTACTCTATCTTTAACTTTCTTTCTTAGTATAGGTTATTTTTACTTTCATTGTTATTTTGGATATATGGTTGCTTCCTTGGTTGTGGTGCGATTGTTCCTTGTAGATGCAACAATAAGTCTCCTCGGTTCTCAGTTCAACAGAAGAATTCATTTCATCCTTCAACGCATGGCTTCAATCAAGTGAATTCCAACGCATGATCGCATGTGTTGTTTCGCCTAAGGTCTTTTTTTGTTATCTTATATGCTTTATCCTTTTGAAATTCTTTCTTTCCTGATTGCATTGTTTTGAGATGTTTCTATGATGGTAAGTATAGTTCACCGCATCTTCTAACTAATCAACTCAAGCCATTCTTTACTTTTATTAGCTTCTTCAAATTTTGAAAGTCTTAAGTTTTATTTTATGCAAACCTTTGTTCAAACATTTATTACCGTATTCTTGTAATTTTGTTTTTAGCTTTGTGGTGAGAACATGGCCAAACTCTAAGTTTGAGGGTGGGTCTCGGAGAATTGCGTTCATTGCATTGCGATCATTTGAAAAAAAAAAAAAAAGAGAAGCGAGTTTTTGAGAATAATAACTCTATTGTCAACGCAACGGGGAAACCAATGTTGATAAGAGTTAAGCTTAGAAAGGCACTTGCTTGAAGTTGGATGTCCGCATGACACCCGAGGGGGCAAGCCAAATAGTTCTTGGGATAATAACTCTATTTCATTTGCTTGGGTAACATAGAATTGACGACACCTATTTTTGTAGCAATCAATGTTCTTGGGATCCAAATAGTTCGGAATCACAAGAACATAATGCTAGCATTATCTTAGGCATCTTATATAGACAAAATGTTGTCCAGATATAAAATGCAAAATTTCAAGAGAGGTATGTTACCTTTCAGGCATAAAATTCATTTGTTTAAAGAATAATGTCCTAAGACACCTCAAGAGGTTGAGGTTATGAAACGAATTATCTATGCGTGAACAGTCGGAAGTTTAATGTATGTCATGTTGTATAGATGCCCCGACATATGCTATGCAGTTGGAATTTTCAGTAGGTATCAGTCCATTCTTAGACATGATCATTAGATTGCTGTTAAGATCGTCCTTAAGTATCTTCAGAGAACGATGTACTAAATGCTCGTTATGGTGCTAAGGATCTGATCCTTACAGGATATACTAATTCTGATTTTTTGATCGATGTGGATTTTAGGAAATCAACTTTATGATAAGTATTCACTATGAATGGAGAAGCTATGGTATGAAGGAGTATCATGCAAAGTTGTATTACTAACTCCACCATGGAAGCGGAGTACATACCTGCATGCAAGACAACCAAGAAAGCAGTATGGCTTAGGAAGTTCTTGACCGATTTGGAAGTGGTTCCAAATATGCATCTCCGAATCACCCTCTATTGTGATAATAGTGGATTAGTTGCAAATTCTAAAAATACAAGAAGCCTTAAACGCAAAAACACATAGAGCGCAAGTCATCTCATTAAGGAGATTATACACCTAGAAGACGTGATCGTCACGCAGATAGCCTCAGAAGACAACTTAGCTGATCATTTTACGAAGGCCCTCCTGTCTAAAGTGTTCGAGGGTCATCTAGTGGGACTAGGACTACGAGATAGATAAATCTACGGCAAGTGGGAGAATTATTAGGTATCTGATGCCATAGTTTATTATATTTATTCTCTCATACTCAACATTGTATATATTTGTATATATGTGAACTCACTGGAGTTTTAGTCCAAGTGGGAGTTTGTTGGGTTGTATGTCATAAAACTCACGGTTGTTAAATTTAAATATATTCTATTTGCAACATAGATGTTATTGAGATTTTGTTCAAGAAAACTGTTATTGAATGTGTAAATTACACTTATCCAACAAACTAAGGTCCATGGTTATTGCATGAGTACTTGGACTTTATGTGGAGACATAAGAATAGATCAAGTTCAAGTAGATAGCCAAAATGGTCTATAGTATACAAATAATATTGGGCACCTTATTCTGATAACATTATTGGATGCGACCCACATTGTATGTAGTACAAACGATGTGATCCTGAATCGTTCATGTGAAGACATGTGAGTGGAGGGATCCTATGCAACGAATTTGTGTAAGACCGGACAAGAAACAAGTCACTCTTACTTTATAATGTTGTTTACTGTTAAAGACTGACTATTTCAAAGTGATAACCTAGGTAACTCGACCTTAATCTTAAGTTAACATGAACTCTTGTTTATTTGGGATTATTCTTAGATTTGCATAGGTGAGGGTTGACTCAACAGTGCCGGCTCAATAAGCCTCCCATTTCTGGTGTAGACCGAGTAGATAGCTGGGGACATAGAGTGCAAAACGGAATTCTTTCCTTCCCACTTTCAAGGATAGTAGAGATGTTGTTCTCTTAAGTACTGATTCCAGATCTTAAACTTGGAGGCCCACCGTCTAACTGGCTCGAGAGGAACTTGGTTTGGTGATTGGATCACAAACCAATTGTTCATTAGAGGATTAGTGGGACTTAAAGAGCAAGATATAATCTCGAGGGTGAAACAACATTTTGTCCCAACCGTTATTACAAACAACCTGTGAAGAATCGACTTACTGATTACTTACTGATTATGGTTAAATCAAGTGGATAGAAATATATCTACAGTGAGGGGAGTGCAACTACTGGGCTTTAGTAGAGTGACCCGATGGTTAATGAATGTTGATTAATTCAGTTTAAAGAGTTTAGCCCATTAATTCCGGATCATTGGAGCCCACGATCTTTAGGTTCATTAGGTCTCCTACTAGCTTAAAAACGGGTTAAACCTTAGAACAGAGTGATGAGTTTAATTTGAAACGTTCAAATTCGAATTAAGGGAATTAGTAAGTATATACGATATAATTACACATTCAATTATCGTATTAAATGAAATTGAAGAATTTGATAATATTTAAATATGATTTAAATATTAATTACATGAATAGGGATTCATGTTTTAATAATTTAATATCGGATATTAAATTATTTTAACTAATTGAATTGTTTAATAAATTAAATAAAAATTTATTGAAAATTAATTGTTTGAATTAATTTTATTTAAAAACTAAAAATTTGAATTTTATGATAATAAAATCAATTTTATTCTTAACTTATGTTTTAGAAATTTAAATAAAAAAATTTGAAAATTGATTTATAAAATGAAAATTTTATTTTTAAACCAATTTCCATGTTGAGTGGGTTTTTCCAAAATTTAACACTCAATTCCCACTCAAATCTCATAAGGAGGTGCTGTCAATTGGCTATGCAATCTGATTGCATGACTGAGGTGAATAAAACCTCAATAGATCTGAGTTAGTTGGTGGGTTTTGCATGACTGATTTGCAAGAAAAAAGTTGAAGAAGATGTTGTTCATGACTTGAACACAAAAACCACCAAAACCAGATCATCCTTTCTCAAAATTCCCTTGAATTCAAACTCATTTTGAATCTCACAATCCAATCTAAGGTCCTAGAGAATAGTAGGGGAGATCAAGTGGTGGTCTACAACGTTTTGCTGAGGAGATTCAAGCTCAATTTGAAGATTAAAGAGTTCTTCAAAGGTATGTTTCAGAAGCCCACTTTTTATTTGATGAACATGCTTACTTGGATGTTAAAATTGATGAATTAGGGTACTTAATGATCCCAATTTCTTCTGCTAATTGCATGCTAACTTCATCAAATAAAAAAATATAAAATTCAAATTGATGAATATAATAAAGCTTATAAAACAACGAGCTACTATCATTTCTTTTTCTCCTGTCTCCGCCTTAGGTTTGAGACTAATGAAGTTATTTTTATTAAAAAATTTATTGTTTCAACCTTTTACTTCTCAGTTATACTTTCAACATATTGATGGTTAGATAACTTGACATACTTTGAACATGTGAAGGGTAGTTTTCTATGTTCCTTTACTCATGTAGATGAGTTCAAGTTGAATAGTTAGTGGATCATCTTTAACTTTACCAGTTACAAATTACAATACAATATTATGGATGAATCAATATGTTCTAAGTGGCATGCTTAAATTATTGAAAGTTTTGACTATAAGTTAGGTTTACAAGACAAAACTACTTATTTTGCTCAATAGTGATTGTCTTCTCAACTTGGACCTAACTCATAGGTAGATCAAAATCATTCATCACACTTTCCTCCTTTCAACTCAAACAACTTCACCGAACAGTCTCACGTGACTAACAAGTCCGCATGTACGATCTAGTTCATTTTACCCACAGAAATCAGTGAGGTACTTAGATAAAAAATATATTAGTACGACATTAGTAAGAGGTATATGAGTAATAGATAGGAAGTGTTGGATTACAGAAATAAGTAACGAAAGAAAATAAGATCATAAATCATTCTAATTGTTGGGGTTTATGCCCTAAATATTGTAGGGTTCTATAGTTTGTAAACCTTATATAAATAAACTTGTATGTGATTAATAATATTTCATATTTTATTCACTTTGTCTATGAAATATGTGATATTTTAGTTGCATTAACCATAAACCAATAAACTAATATCCAAGGTTATCGTTGTAACTTAAACATGTTAGGTTTGGTGTCCTAATTCTCCCAGAGTCTCGTTGTTGGTAATGGTACACATTGTTTTATGAGTAAAATATCTGTTATTTCATTCTGGCATTTACTCATATCCAATAAACAAAGCTTCATGGTTTTCTTATGTAAACTTAAGCATGTATATGTGATATACAACTGGATCATGACTTAAGTGATAACCTAAATTGGTCTGTAGTATAAGGATTAAGGTGGGATTCCTGATCCTGGTGACACTACGGATACGACCCGTTTTGTAGAGGTTTGCAAGTGTTGTAAACTGCTACAAATGGTAGATCTTGACCATTCATGTGAAGATGTGCGAGCACGGGTGTTCTATACAAAGAGTTTGTATAAGATCGAACCACGAGATAACTAGACTCTGTATATAACACCGTTGATACTAGAGACTTACATCTCACCTAAACGACCATAGGTGACACAACCTCAATCCTAAGTATTTTGGGAACTTCTGCCTTGGAGGGCGGTCCTTTGATTAGTGTGGTGAGAGTGGCCAGATTTCCAACTCAACATGTCTACCTTTTTTGGGACTTGTCTGATCTAGGAGCTGGGAACTCAATCCACAAGATGGAATTCACTCCTTTCCCGAAGCAGGGATAAGTAGAGAGATTGCTCCCTTAAGGGCTGATTCCGGGGCTTGAACATAGTGGCCACAAATTCTCTTTGGAAGAGAGGACTCAGTCATAGAAGGACTATGACTTATGTTCATTAGAGGATTCATTGGTACTTAAGGAGTTAGATGTAACTACAGGGGCATAACAGTTATTGGTCGAGCTGTACTTACGAGCGATTTGTGAAGGGTTGTCGCACTGTTTATTGGTTAAGATGAACATATAATATATATGTGGTAAAGAGAGTTCCGCTGTCGGTCTTTAGTGGAGTGTTTGTCAGTTAACGAATGGTGGATTACGTGACTAAAGAGTTTAGTCAATTATTCACGTACTGTTGGAGCTTCGAGCTACAGGTCCGTAAGGTCCCCTTGGTGGCTCAATGAATTCAGTTGAGGATCAGTTCTTGGTGTTGATTTGAAATTTTCAAATTGACAAGAGGTAATTCGATTATATATGATATGATCAGTTTGATGTATGAGATACATCTAGTGGAGGATTAATGTAAATGAGATTTGCATTAAGTATCATGGAATTGAAAAAGAGTTATGGTTTATATGTTTCATGAGATGAAATATTAAAACTATAGGGTATAAATATAGTATGATAATTTAGTTATCATTTATATTTATATAATATTAATTATTGGATAATTAACTCTTTTTCTCTAAGAACTAATTGAGTGGGAGGTTATTGGTGGTTTCATGGTAACTATGAGATAAAGGAATTTTTTTTTCCTAATTATAGTAATAAAAAAAAAAAGCAAAGATTTGAGATTTCCAATCTTAGATTCACAAGGAAGTTGTAAAGTAAATAGGATTTACTAAGCGACAGCTTGTATAAGGTAAACGATCGTGAAATGTTTGTAGGCGACAGACACTTAGCTAAGCGATGAGATAAACGATCACATAACTTTTGCTAGACGATCACTTAGCTTTTGCTAAACGATTGGGCATCGACCTATATGATAGGTTCTGCCATCTCCCACTTGCTCAATTGTTTACACGATTGTTGTTTCCTCCGTCTTCTACCTTAAACCAAGTCCACACAGAGCCCACCCTCTGGATTCTCACACCAAGAATACCAAGGTAGCGTTCTTGGTAATGTCATACTCAACTCGACAACGTCAAGGTTTTGTGGAGGCCGTTCGTGTTGTTGAGGTATTTGTGACCGAGGCGATCACTGAGTTCGAGTGCGCGATGTTCGTGCTGTATAGCGGTTGTATTGGACAAGCGTTTGAGGTTGATGTGTTGCTGTGTTCGAGCTTCGTGATTAAGGAGCTTGGCGATGGGTGTACAAATGTGTATAGTGTTTCTCCTTGATCATTTGTAGTTTCATGCTATAATTTCTGTAATTAATGCATAACCGTATGTTTCTGTTTATGACTGTAATTGTAAATTTCATATATGATTGTAATTTGGAATGATCTTTCTGCTGCGCATGAAAATTCTCATGTACGATTTCCTGCAAAACATGTATGTGGAGACATACAAATGGATCATTTTTTATAACCTAAATAGTCTATAGTATATGGATAAGGTTGGATACCTTATCCTAGTAACACTATGAATATGACCCACTTTGTAGATGTTACAAATGTTGTAAAGTGCTATAAATGATCTAATCCGGATTATTCATGTATTAGACATGCAAGCGGGGATATTCTATATAAAGGAGTTTGTATAAGATCAGACCACGAAATGTTTTGTCTCATTATATAACACTGTTCATAATAGAGACTTTCATTACACATGGATGATCATAGGTAACATGATCTTAATCCTAAGTGAGTTGTGAACTCCTGCCTATGAGGGTGGTTCTTTGATTTGTATGGGTGAGAGTGTCCAGATTGTCGATTCTACAAACCTACCATTTTGGGGATTCGTATGATTAGGGAGTTGGGAACTCAGCTATACAAGATGAGATTTACTCCTCCCCAAATCAAGAGTAAGTAGATAAATTGCTTCTTTAAGGGCTAATTTCGGGTCGTGAACAATGTGGCGTCATACCCTCTCTTGGCTCGAAAAGAGTTTAGTCATAGTAGGACTATGATCTATTGTTAAATTGAGGGATCAGTGGTACTTAAGGAGTTAGATGTAAATATAGGAGCAAAACGGTAATTTGGCCCAGGTGTACTTACGAGCAATTTGTGAAGGATCTTCATACTATTGATTGGTTATATCCAATGGACATAGAAATATATCTGTAGTGTGAATAGTGCAGCTATCGGTCTTTATAGAAGTGCTCGATAGTTAACGGATGGTGGATAATATAATTACATACCGTTGGAGCTTCAAACTACAGCTCCATAAAGTCCCCTTGGTAGCTCAAAAGGATTTAGTTGAGAATCAGTTTTTGGGTTAATTTGAATTGTTTAAATTAATAAGAGGGAATGTAATTATATATGATATAATTAAATTAATTAAATTATATATGATATAATTGTTATAATGTATTTAATACATTATAGTTTAATTGGAAGAAATAAATATTTGAATGAGATTCAAATAGTTGTTAAATTTAATATAAATGTGATTTATTTTAAATGCCATAAAATAAAGAAAAAGAATAGTTTATATTGTATATGATGTACTATTAAAACTATAGGTTATAAATATAATATGATAAGTTAGTTATTATATCTATTTATATTATTCAAATTCATTATTTTGAATAATAATTTCTTTCTCCTCTCTAACCACCTTAGTGGGTGGTTAAGTAGTTTTTATGGCAAATGAGATAAAGAAAATAAGATTCTATTTTTCCCTAACAACACTATATAAGAGTTAAACAACATGCAACAGAAGTATCAAGGATCCATAAGCATTTTAATTCACTAATTTGAAAAAAACTAAAGCATGCTCTTCTTAAAAAGTGGGTTTCAGAACAACCTTTGATGAACTCTCCAAAAAAACGTCTGTTCAGCTCCTGTCTTCACTTGATATCAACGTGAACCGCCTCAAAGCCTTCCCTACTATGCTTTTGGAGCTTTAGGCAGAGTTGTGGGACTCAAGAAAAAATTAAAGATGTGAAGAAACAAGAAGATCTCACAACAGCCTGACTGAAGAAGACAGTTTTTTCTTCAGAAAATTTTCTCTCAAAATTATGTATTCCTTTCTTCTCCAACAAGTCCAATCTTCTTTATATATTTAGATGAACATGCAAAGAGATGGAGTGCATGGGTTGCAGCTCATGTTTGGAGAATCAAAGTAGAGAAGATAATGGTTTTTGTGTGAGCATAAAGATGATGGTAATGGAGAAAACTCATTTTCCATTTTGTGCAACCATAAAAACGGTTTTCCATTTTCTTTTTAAAACAAAAAATGATTTTAAACCACTGAAATTCAAAAATTTATTTTCTTAAATTAATTTCATAAATTAATTTAAAAAATTAATTAATTTAATATCAAATATTAAATTAATTTTTGCACAACAATCATCTTCATATATTTAAATCATATTTAAATATTTATTCTCTTGTTCTGTTTAATTCGAACATTTCAAATTAATTTCTCAAGCTACCCTAAAACTTATCCATTTACGAGCTAGTAGGGGGACCTCGCGGACCTATAAATCATGGGCTCCAACGATCCGAGAATAATCGGCTAAACTCATTAGACCGATCTAACCCCCATTCGTTAACTAATGGTTGATTCCACTAAAGCTCGTAGCTGAACTCCCCTCACTGTAGATATATTATGTCCACTCGATATAACCATAATTAGTAAGTTAACCCTTCAAACGTTGCTCTTAATAACGACTAGGTCAAATCTCTGTTTTAACCTCGAAATTACCTCTTGTTCCTTCAGTTCCACTGATCCTCTAATGAACAATTTATTTGTGATCCAATCGATAAATCGAATCCTTCTCAGGCCAATGAGAGGGTTAGGCCTCTTGTTCGAGACCCAGATTCAGCACTTGAAGGGAACAACCTCTCTACTAACCTTAATCGGGTAGAAGTGAATTCCCTCTTGCACCCTCTGTTCCTAGTGATTCATCCGGTCTTATCCCAAAAATGGTAAGCTTATTGAGCAGATTCAATTGGTCTACTCTCATTGTTTGCATATCAAAGGATAATCTCGAACAAACAGGATTAGGGTTAAGTTACCTAGGTCATCGCTTCGAAATAGTGAGTCTTAAATAGTAAACAACGTTATAAAGTAAGAGTGACAGGTTTCGTGGTCTGATTTTGTACAAAACTCATTTGCACAGCACACCCCCACTCCTCATGTCTCAACATGCACGAACTAGAATCACTTCGTATGTAGCACTTTACAACTCTTTGTAAATACTACAAAGTAGGCTGCATCCAATAGTGTTACCAGAATAAGGTACCCAACCTCATTCATATACTATAGATCATTTTGACTATTTACTCGAACTTGATCCACTTGTATGTCTCCACATAAAGTTCAAGTACTCATATAATAGTCAAGGGACTTATTTTTATTGGATTTCTAAAAAAAAATATATTCAACAACAACTTTATTGAATTCTCAGAATAAGTTCTAATGTTTACAAACCTCGAGTTTTAGGATATAAAACCCAAGACACTGAACAAAATTGACAGAGACTATACGATAGACTTTTTAGACTACACGATTGAGAAGATTCCTATACGATAGTGTTCTTCCTCAATTGTCTTCCGAATTAGAACTCAAAAACTCCCTCCTAACCAAAATAGTCAGAGCCCACAACTCCTGGACACTCACCTCGAGTATACCAAAGGTTCTAATTGGTGGTGTCTTCCTTTTTTGGTTCGTGAGATTCTTGAAGAAAGTTGTTGTGTTCGAGTTTTGTGATAGATTGAGGGATTTACAAGAAGAAGGGTTCTTCAAAGGTATAATCTCATGAACTATATTTCTTGTTTAAAATACATGTTGTCATTTTACTTAGAATCCATAATCTGTATGTTTACTATAAATTCGTGTTTTTCAATCTAAATGGAATTTGGACAATCTGCTTCCTCTCATGGATCTCTTTAAAATAAGTTCCTTCACTAATTAACTAATTTTGGCTTCAAATTCAACATGCTCATAAACTAAAAATAGAGTTTCAACACTAACCTTTGAAGTACCTCTTGAATCACGATCTTCAGCTGCAATCTCCTTTTCCTTTGGTTGTGAACCACCACGAAATCTTCCCTACTATTCTCTTGGAGCCTTAGATTGAGTTGTAGGACTCAAAACAAGCTTGAATCGAAGGAAATTGGAGAGGAGGTTACTGGTTTTACACAATGTGAAGAACACTTCTTCACACATAAATTCTCAGCAAAAATGCAACCTTTTTCCTGCCTCATTTCCACTTAGAACTGAGGTTTATATTGCATGACATTCAAGCAACAAATCTTCTGCATGAATTCCAACTCGACCTTCATTATTGAGCTGAAATTGAAGTGAAAATATGAGTAAGGTGCTTGGTTCCAAAAGTGGGAAAAACCCATTTTTGGGTTTTCATTTTTTTTTCCATTTTGAAAACTATTTTCCAAATTAAACAAGATATTCAGTTTTTAATTCAAAAAAATAAAATAAAATTTTATTAATTTTAAAAAAATCAATTCAAAAAAATTAATTAATTCTACTAATTTAATATCAAATATTAAATTAATTTAATACCAATTCCACCTTCTTGAAACCCTATTCATGAATTTAATATTTAAATCACATTTAAATATTAATCAATTCTCCAATTTCGTTTAATTCCAAAATTAAATGTGTAGTTATATCACATATAATTCCTTATTCTCTTAATTTGTATTTGAACGATTCAAATCAACTTATCATACTACAATCCGTTTGTGAGCTAGTAGGGGGACCTAGTGGACCTGCAGATCATGGGCTCCAATGATCTGGGATTAATTTGCTAAACATTTTACACCAAATTAACCCCCATTCGTTAATTACCAGGTCACACCACTAAAACCAATAGTTGCACTCTCCTCACTGTAGATATATTATGTCCACTCGATATAACCATGATTAGTAAGTTAACCCTTAACAGGTTGTTAGTAATAACGACTGGGTTAAAAGACTGTTTTACCCCCAAAATTACCTCTTGTTCCTTAAGTTCCAGTTATCTTCTAATAAATAATTGGTTTGTGATCTGATCATCAAACCGAATCCCTCTTGGGCCAATGAGAGGGTGATCCCCTTTTCAAAACCCGGAGTCACCACTTAAGAGAACAACCTCTCTACTATCTCTAAAAGCGGGTAGGAGTGAATTCCATCTTGCACCCTATGTTCTCAGCTATCTACTCGATCTTGTCCCTAAAATAGGAGGCTTATTGAGCCGGTGCTGTTGAGCCAACCATCACTTATGAAAATCTAAGGATAATCCCGAATAAACAGGAGTTCATAGTTAGCTCAGGATTAAGGTCAATTACCTAGGTCATCGTTTTGAAATAGTCAGTCTTAAACAGTAAACAACGTTATAAAGTAAGAGTGACTCATTTGTTGGTCCGATCTTGTGCAAACTCATTGCACAGGACGTTGCCACTCCTCATGTCACTACAAGTACGAATCAATATCACTTCATCTGTAGCATTTTACAACTCCTTGTAACAACTACAGAGTGGGCCACATCCGATAATATTACTAGAATAAGAATAAAACATCCAACTTTATTCATATACTATAGATCATTTAGACTATTTACTCGAACATGATCACTCTTATGTCTCCACATAAAGTTCAAGTACTCATATAATAGTCATGGATCTTTTCGTTTATTGGATTTATTTCTAAAACGAAATAAGCAATTCATATATTCAATACAACTTTATTGAAACAAACTTCAATAACAACTTTATTGATTTGCAGAATGAGTTTATTGTTTATAAACGACGAGTTTTAGGACATAAAACACAGCAGGAATTTTCTTACTAAATCTTGTTATAAATAGAGGAAGGGTGAGTGAGTGAAGGGAGGCAATAGTTGAGAGGTTTAGAGCTTGAATTAATATACTCAAGAGGGATGTTCCAAGTACCTTGAGCTTGGTTTATCTTGTATTTCTTCATCTTTATATTTCAAGATATTATGATGTTATTCTAGAAAGTATTCTAATAAAATATTTTCCTACCTAAGCCATTTTGACATCTATTTTTTTTTCCTTGACATCATGGTTGAAACCCAACAATAAATTCCAACAAGTTCTTCATGTTAACAAGAATTCAAATTGTATTATAATTCTTTATATATAGGTATCCCATTTATTTCATAAGGGGGTGTTTGGCCATTGTAGGTAGTTTCAGCCAGTAAAAGTTCAAAGGTAATAACCGAACCAAGAGAGTTACCTAATCCTGAAAACAGACCTGAGACCGACTAGGAGTAGACCTAAGGGAGTTCTAATAGTTGGAGGAAAAAGAGTTGGGTTCAAAAGAACCCATTTGCCCTCCTCAGCCTCAGAGGTTGAGGCCGAGGTCAAGCAACCTCTTTAAGTGAGGATAATCTTGATTGGCTCTCTTCCTTGGAACGTCCTTAGTGGCCTAACCTAAGCCTCACATGCCCGATTAGAAAATATAAAAAGGAAATAGACCTCATTCTTCGAAAGAGATAAGGAAGACCTGTAGAACTTAACTATAAATAGGGTATGACAGCTCTATGGAAGGTAAGCTCAACTTCTCCCTAAAAACTACTTGCCCTGATCTTTATGTAAAATAATGACTTAAGCATCGAAGTGTGTATGGTAAACACTACACCAGTGTGTTATTGCTTTGATTGTTTTGCAAGTAACCTTTTCTCCAAATTATAAATTTACCATTGGCATTAGTTGAATGTCAACTGAGTTAACTTAATCAAAGTTTGCCATCAACAGTTGGCACCATCTATAGGGACGTGTGTGTTACTTGTAGGAATATATAACACATCATTCAAAAGAGAGGAACAAGTCAACAAGAGAAAAATGATCTAGACCAGGAAATGCATCCCCAAAGAACTGCTAATCGAATGGAGAACAATCACCTTACTCGCAGCCCACCTCGCCCCTTCTTGAGGTGGAGGAAGAGGAGAAAATCATGGCTTTGAAAAGGAAAGTTGTTGTTATAAATGACAATATGGGCCAAATCCTAAAACTTTTTGGAAACATTTTAATGAGGAACATGATAGTTCTAAATAAGAATGTTGAAATCTGGGGACAATAAATCGAAGCAGCATTGAGAATGCCAAAAGCGTGTCAAAGAGATATACAGACAAGGAAAGACTTGATCTATAGAGAGTCGATGTAAACCAGAGGTTGAGCTAGGCAGAACAACAAAGTCGAATGACCCTAGAAACAGATTTGAGAAGAAACTAGTCAAAGAAAAATAGCGCATGAGAAACCAGGTCGAAATCGAGGCCTTGACAAACTCATGAAAAGAAGAACTTCAGAGGATCCCTAAGGAAATAGGAAACATTCAAGGTGACATCCAAAAGTGTTGGAGATTGTGCCATAAATCTCGTGGTTTATAATGTATAATAAAACTCATTTATTTAATAAAATAAGGATACTTCAACAAATATGATATTCCATGACACAAGACTATAACAAAATTAAGGGGGATAGAAAAAAACTGTTATAAATCATAAAAAGTGCATTTTTGGTCGGAAAAAAAAAGTTGATTTTCATATTCTTTAATATTTATGACAATTTTTAACCGTCATAAATCCATTACTATTATTAACTGTATAAAATTAAAATAGTTATTTTTTATTCAAAATAAAAATTAGTAATTTTTCTTTTACAATAGGAAAAAACCTAAATTCAAAATTGCCTCCAGCTCTTTCTCTTCATCTTTAGTTTTTTAGCCTTCTCATTTTCTACTAGTCGTCTTTCCCCTCCCCCTTAATTTTTCTTCTTCTCTGACAACCTATCCTCCGGCAAAACGTGTAATGGCAATTTCAAATCGACATCATGCTCCTCAAGTTCCTTCATGCTCGAAACTTTAACGTCCTTTATTTGCTCCATGTGCTCCAAAAATGCCTCCAATGACGATCTGAGTTCGACATTGACGATATCGTTGATGTAGATTCAGCGTTTAAGGAACTTGAAAAGTTTGTTGCATAGATACAGAGCTACGACGAAGAATGACACCCTGTTTTTCATAACACATATGAGGTTTTGAAGGACAAGGAAATATGCGAGAGGAACTTCGACGATGATGGCACCTTGTTTGTTATCGCACGGCTCCCAAGCTTACCCGGGCTGCCCCGGGGCCCAATTTTCGTGTGTGAACTTTCCACCGATCGAAACGCCTGAAACAAACTCAAAGGTTTAGAGCCATGAAAAAAAGTCGTGCCCTATATGGTTTTGGAATGGAGCTCATTTGGGCATCAAACGGCTCCCAAGCTCGATAGGGCTACCCTGCAGGCCAATTTTCGTGCGAAAGTTTTCTGCCAGGGGAAATGCCCGAATGACCCAAAGGTTCAGAACCACGAAGGAAAGTTGTGCCCCATTCGGTTTTGGGAATGGAGCTCATTTGGTTCCCCAAACGGCTCCCGTGCCCGATAGGGCTTCCCCGCGGCCATATTTTCATGCATGAATTTTTCTCGGGCGAAATGCCCAAAACAGACACAGAGGTTCAGAACCATTAAAAAAAGGCATCCATCAGATGGTTTTGAGAACGGAGCTCATTTAGTGCCCTAAATGACTCTCGGGCACACCCGGTGTCACACTCTATCCTGAATATTATCACCCAAACGCGAAAGGAGATTTGAAGATAGCGCTTATGATATCAATTGTCAAACCTTTGCGAATTCATCATATAAAAAATACGTATAATTTTAATTAAATTTTAGTAATAGTTAATTCTAATGACTTTCAAGAGTAACACATTCTGAGTTTCGCTCTGTAAGAGAATGGCAGTTCTAGACCTTGAGTGGCTTTTCCTCGAATGTTCTGCTTCCACAACTTGGGGGGAAAGAGTAAAACATTGAAAAACGTGAGCTAAAAAGCCCAATGAATGGTATATTTTATAGGAAAATACGTTTGTTCCAGAAATTCATTTTTGGAAACCAATTTCACAATCAAGCAATCACAACACAAAAAAATGTAACTCTTCCAGCCTGATAACTGGTTACCCCTAGTATGATAATGTATTTTTTAGGTATTCTCGTGAATTTCCTGATATGAATGTTGAGGAAAAAATCCCAGTACCCTTATAGCTGCCGAATGTGCACATGCCGACATTTTCTCGTTAGGTGTGCTTAAGACATGCTCATAATTTTCAGAGGTAGAATCCCAATTTCCAATGCAATTCATGTTATGCAAAATAACAAGAATCAAATCAACAAATAAATTCCAGAAAAACACTTTTCCTAATCATGCCAACTTCCAAACCTTTACACACACATATATAATAACATATATATATATATATACGATTCAGAAACATATGAAAGTAAAAAACCACTCACAGACCTCTTGTTAATTTCCTTTACAGTCCTTCTAGAGTAGGCCTTGATCCGGTTTCCTTGAATTCTACTTATTTTCAAAGAAATCCTAAATTAGCTCGAAATTTCTCAAATAAATCAATTTTAGTTTTAACTATATCCATAAATTGAAATAACTAGCTTACCCATTGCAAATTATCCAAAAATAAGTCTAACGCCCAAAAACACAACCTTTGAGGTTATCTAGGTAGTCTGGTGGGCGTGGGCGGCAGTCAGCATGCTACGCTAGACATGGCTAGGCGGCAGACCTGGCACAGACGTAGCGTGACACAGTGGCAGGATGTGGGCATGCGCGCGCGAAGTGCTGAGTCGTGTGCGCTGATGGGCATCCGTATTTCCCGGGAGGCGTGCCATTTACCCTTTGCGACCAACTGGGCCTTCTACCTTACAACACAAATTCCTCACTCTTCACTACTCTAAATTAGACGACACCCTAGCATCATCTACTACACTCACCTCTTAACAGTTTCACACAAATTTTACCTAAATTACACGAGTGAATTGTGAGAACCATCAACCCCAAGAAGCTTTATTTATAGAAGCTTAAGATCCTCCAACGCTTGACACCTTGCCAGCCCTGCATGTCCAGCTGCCTTCAGCATGCAAGTGCCAACGTCTCCCCCTTAACATCTCTTCCTTGCATGTGGTTGAAGTGTCCTCACCTAATTAAACCAACGCATAGCCTCCCTTTGGATGGCCTCCTATGTGCCCATCTCATCTTTAGTTCAGCCCAAACATCACTACATTTAGCCACTTACCCTCATTTGCTGTCAACCTAGTCTTGCTCCCCAAATTAACTCAATGCATACCTTCCTTTTTGGCCATATCCATCTTTTTAATGCATATCCTTAATTGAATGCCTAACAGCTCTTTTGGTCACATAGCTCACCTCACATCTAACCTCACTTGGCCTCACTTAGATGCATAGCCTTGTCTTGGCCGTATAACCCACCTTGCACCCACACCTAACCTCAAGACCAACGCATAGTCCAAATGACTGCACACTTTTTCCAATGCCTAGTCTCTGTTGGCGTATACATCATTTCGTTAACACATGCCTTTACACCCAATGCCTAGTGTTATGGCCTTCCTCCATGCACACCTTGCATAGTTTATGTGCATCAACGCACAAGTATCCTCGTCTAAGCCCATTCTTGTTGCGCGTTAATGTGTCCTGACCTCAACATGGCTTTTCCAATGTATGGCTTCCACGCAAGACCTTCTCTTCATCCTTGGCCAAGCCTTAGCCATGCCTCCCCTCCTCAACGCCTACACTTGTGCTAACTAACCTCCATGAATCATGGTTGGTGTACACTAGGCACCACTCTTTAACGGACGGGCACCCTTGTACTTAGCCAAATTCTGCCCTTCATAACCAAACTTAACTACAATTTTATATTTGGCCCTCTAAACATTTAAAGTATTCTTCTTCCCTTTAAATCTTCCCCAAACTCCATACTTAGAATATCCACTTATTTTCCTTATTATCCAAGTTTGACCTAACATGCTTAAATAAAACTTGAGGGTTAACACCCGGGCTATCCTATGTCCTCGACATGCTCGTCCAGGGTAATGTTAGCCCATGGTCACATGTCCAAACCATCCCCAACCATCCTATCTTTGAATCTTGTAGTTAGTTTAGTAAGTTATTTTGATTCCAAATTTTTTTTCTTGCAAATGACCACTTGCCACTTTCGATATGCTATCATGGCATTTTAGAAATTGTTCATAATGCACTATAGAGGAGACCCACTAGTCTACTCCCCGACTGATGTATTGATATACTCTTTGCAATGTAAGCGTTCTTGAAACTGTTAGTCTTCAATGCATTCTTTAATGATGTTTTCAATGCTTTTCCTCTGTCACAATTTATAAAAACATTTTCACTCAAAACGTGAGTGGCGGCTATGTCATATACCAACGTTGTCCGCAACTTTCGATTTTTATACTGTTGGTTTACATAAGCATGCAATGGAAGAAAAAAGAATCATTAAGCACTCTAATTCATCAATTTTAGCAACAAAATTAGGATGTTCATACAAAATGAAGAGAGTTTAATAAATACCTTTGAAGAACTCTTAAGATATTCAAATTTTGCTCCAATCTCCTTAGCAACTGATCATGAACCACCACAAGATCTTCCATACTATTCTCTAGGACCTTAGATTGAGTTGTGAGACTCAAAATGAGCTGAGATTTGGAGGGAATTTGAGGAAAGAAGATGAATAATGCAGAGAAAACTGAGAACCCTTCTGTTGGGAATATCCTAGAACTCGCAGTTCGTAAATTTTGTGTTAAAGATTCTTTTTATCAATAAAATATTATTGAGTATTTTATTCAATAAAGTTTTTGATATTGCATTCTATTATGAAAATCCAATAAACATATTCATGTCTATAGTATGAATACTTTAACTTTATATGAAGACGAAAACAAGATCAAGTTAATAGTATATAGCCTAAATAGTATATGGATGAAATTGGGTATCTCATCCTAGTAACACTGTTGGATGTAACCTATTTTGTGTAGGTAATACAAATGATGTGATCCACAAATCATTCGTGTAGAGACATGTGAATGGGGGCATCCTATGCAATGAGTTTGCATAAAGACTGGACCATGAAATAGTCACTTTTTCTTTATAACGACCGCTTATTGTTAAAACTGACTATTTTATACTAAAGTAATCCAGGATAACTCGATCTTAACCTTGAGCTAACTATGAATTCCTGTTTATTTGGGATTGTCCTTTGATCTGCATAGGTGAGAGTAGTCCAAAAACACTGCTCAATAAACCTTTCATTTTTCGGAAAAGACCGGATAGATAGCTGGGGACATAGCCTTGCAAGATGGAATTCACTCCTACCCGTTTTAGGGTTAGCAGATAGGTTGTTCCCTTAAGTGCTGATTCTAGGTCTTGAACAATTGGAGCCCCGCCTTCTCATAATAGAGTGGGACATGATTCATAAGTAGTATTATGAATCAATTGTTCATTAGAAGGTCAGTGGGAACTTAAGGAACAAGATGTATTTAAAGGGGTGAGATGATAATTTTGACCCAGTTGTAATTACAAACGACATGTGAAGGATCGACTCACTAATTATGGTTTACATGGATAAAAATATATCAACAGTGAGGATAGTGCAACTATTGAGCTATTGTGGTGTGCCTTGATCGTTAGTGAATAGTAATTAATTCAGTTTAATGAGTTTAACTAATTAATTACAAATCGTAGGTCGATTATGTCCTTCTACTAGCTCATAAATTAGAACTACAAATTGAGTATTAATTAGATGAATTTTGGAATTAGGATTATGAATTTGAAATGTTCTAATTCAATTTTTTCGAATTTTCAATTAATTTTATTGATACAATTAAAAACGTTTAATTTAGTTGAAATTAAACGAAATTGGAGAATCAATTAATATTTAAATTATGATTTAAATATGAAATTGAACCATATTGGTGAAATTTATGTTTTATTAATTTAATATCGAGATATTAAATTAATGTTATTTTAATTAAAAAGTTTAGTTAAAACTAAAATTAATTTTATTTAAATTAATTATTTTGAATTAATTTTATAAAACTAATTTAAAATAAAAATGGTTTTATTTAAAATCATTTTTTCTTTTTAAATTAGTTTTTAAGTTAGTGGATTTTTCCAATTTTAGGAAAAATCCACTAACTATAATTTAATGGAATCTCACCAAATTCCAATTGATTTATGCAATAATCACCAAGTAGGTGGTGTCATCCATGCAGCCCTATTGTTTTGTATGATTTCTATCTATATATAGAAGCTTCATGCAGAAAGAAGAGGATTCAGAGTTTACTTACTGAAGTAAAAAAAAAAAAAGATCTGTAAATTCTACTCAGCCCTCACTAGTTCATCCACATTCAGCTTGGTTTAAATATTTCCATCACACATTCCTTCTTGAGCATAGTGGAGAAGATCTTGGTGGTGGTTTTCTTGAAGATTCAAGCTCAATCTTGGTGAAATTCTGTTGAATTCATGGAAGCGATCTTCAAAGGTAATATGTATTGTAAACCCTCTTATGAATGTCATATGAATAGCATGTTTAAAATTCAAATTAAACGTAGTGTAAGTGCTTGTTGATTCTAAAGTTTTCCGTTGCATGTTATATTACTTGCTCTCTAATTCACCTTGCATGCCCCTTAATCAACTGAAATAAGTTGATTTTATATAGTTTAACCATACAGTCATATTGCATATTAAGAAGACAGCTCCTACTTCATCAAATTGGACTGGTTTTGAGTGAGATTTGCGATGGTTTACATGCAAATGGGGGTAGAACCCATTTTTATTGGATTTGTCCAAAAAACTAATTTCTCTTTGATTTTGAAATTTAATTCAAAATTAAACTTAAATTTCAGTTTTAATTGTTTTATTTAAACTGGAATTTTATTAAATTTACAAAAATTAAGTCAATAATTAATTTTCAAATAAAATTAATAATTAATTAAACAATTTAATTAATTCTATTAATTTAATATCAAATATTAAACTAGATAAATACCAATTCCACTACCATGAATCCCTATTCATGAAATGAATATTTAAACCACATTTCAATACAATCAATTCTCCAATTTCGTTTAATTTAAACAAGTAATTATATCATTAATAATTACCAATTCCCTTAATTCGAATTTGAACATTTTAAATAAACTCATCTCGCTATTCTATGGTTTTTTCCGTTTGCAAGCTAGTTGGGGGACCTAACATACTTACAGATCATGGGTTCCAAAGATCCGAGATTAATTTGCTAAACTCTTTAAATCGAATTAGGCCCCATTCGTTAACTACCAGGTCACTTTACTAAAGCCTAGTAGTCGCACTCTCCTCACTGTAGATATATTATGTCCACTCGATATAACCATGATTAGTAAGTTAACCCTTTACAGGTTGTTCGTAATAACGACTTAGTCAAAAAAACTGTTTTACCCCTGAGATTACCTCTTGTTCCTTAAGTTCCACTGATCCTCTAATAAACAATGGGTTTGAGGTCCGATCATGAAACTGAATCAATCTCGGGCCAATGAGAGGATGAGGCCCCTTGTTCAAGACCTGAAGTCAGCACCTAAGGGAACAACATCTCTACTAACCCTCAAAGTGAGTAGGAGTGAATTTCATCTTATACCATATGTCCGCAGCTATCTACTTAGTCTTACCTATGAAATGGGAGGTTTATTGAGCCGACGTTGTTGAGTCAACCGTCACCTATGCAAATCAAAGGATAATCCCGAATAAACCAGAGTTAATAGTTAGCTTAGAATTTAGGTCGAGTTACCTACTTAATCGCTTTGAATTAGTCAGTCTTAGTCAGACGGTTTTTGGAACGGAGCTCATTTGGTTCCCCAAATGACACTCGGACCCGGTGGGGCTGCCTTGGGGCTCAATTTTCGCGCGCTTACTTTCCTGCGCACGAAACACCCGAAACGGACCTAGAGGTTCAAAACCATCCCAAAAAGCCATGCCCTAGATTGTTTTGGGAATTCAGCTCACTTGAATTAGTCAGCGCGCTTCCTTTCTTGCGTGCACGAACATTCCACCGGACGAAACGCCCGAAACGAACCCAGAGGTTTAGAACCATGAAAAAAGTCGTGCCCCAAACGTTTTGGGAACGAAGCTCATTATGTGCCCTAAAGGTTCACGAGCCTGGCGGGGCTGCTTTGGGGCCGAACTTTCGTGCAACGAACTTTTCGCTGAGTGAAATGCCCGAAACGGACCTAGGGGTTTTAAACCATGAAAAATATAAATGGTTTTGGAACGAAGCTCATTTGGTGCCTCAAATGGCTTTGTCGGCCCAGCGCTTGCCACGAGGACCAATTTTCATGTGCGAATTTCCATTAGGTAAAATGCCTGAAACGGACCTAAGGGTTTAGAACTATGCCAAAAAGTCGTGCCCTAGATGGTTTTGGGAATGAAAGCACATTTGGTGCTCTAAACGGTTCCCAGGCCCAGCGGGACTGCTCGGGGTCCAATTTTGTGTGCAAACTTTTCGCTGGAGGAAACATCTGAAACGAACTCAGAGGTGTAGAAACTATGCTAAAAAGCTGAAACCTAGATGGTTTTGGGAACGGAGCTCATTGGTGCCCCAAATGTCTCCTAGGCCCGGTGGGGCTATCTCGGGACCCAATTTTCATGCGTGAACTTTCTGCCTGGCAAAACACCCGAAACGGACCCAAAGGTGCAGAACCATGAAAAAAAAAATCATGCCCAGACGATTTTAAGAATGAAGCTCGTTTGGTTCCCCAACGGCTCCCAGGCCTGGTGGGGCTACCCCGGAGACCAATTTTTGTGCGCGAACTTTTTCGCCTGGCGAATGCCCATCACAAACACAGGGGTTCAGAACAATGCCAAAAAGTCTCCCCCGGTGAAACGCCCAAAACAGGGATTGGAAAAGGAACTCATCTTGTGCGCTAAATGAATCCTAGGCCTAGCGCTGCGTTGGGCCCATTTTCGTGCACGAACTCTCCCTCGGGCGAAATGCCCGAAGCAGACCTACGGGTTTTGAACCATGCCAAAAATCCATGCCATAAAGGTTTTGGCCATGAGCTCATTTGGTGCCCCAAAGGCTCACGAGCCTAGGGAAGCTCCCTCAGGGCCCAATTTTTGTGCGCGAACGTTCTACCGATACGAAACGTCCAAAATGGATCCAGGGATTCAGCACCATTGAAAAAAAAGTTGTGCCTCAGACGGTTTTGGGAACAGAGCTCATTTGGTGCCCTAAACGACTGTCAGGCCCGATTAGACTGTCGGGTGCCAAATTTTCGTCGCGTGAACTTTGTGTCGAGAGAAATGATCAAAACGAACTCAAGGTTCAAAACCATGAAAAAAATCGCTGCCTAAGACGATTTTTGGAACAAAACTCATTTGGTGCCCCAAAATGGCTCCCGGGCCCGATGAGTGTACTTAAGGCCCAATTTTCGTGCGCGAACTTTCTTCATGGCGAAACGACCGAAATAAACCCAGGGTTCAGAACCATGAAAAAAAGTTGTGCCCGTTATGGTTTTGGGAACGGAGCTCCTTTGGTGTCCCAAACGGCTCTTGTGCTCGGCAGGGCTACCTTATAGCCCAATTTTTGTGCACGAACTTTTCCCAATCGAAATGTCCGAAACAAACCCAAGGGTTCAGAACCATGACAAAAAGTCGTGCCCAAGACAATTTTGGGAATGAAACTAGTTTGGTGCCCCAAACAACTCTCGAGCCCAACGGGGCTGCCCTAGGGCCCAATTTTCATGTGAAAACTTTCTGCCGGGTGAAACGCCCGTAATGGACCCAGGGGTTCAGAACCATGTCAAAAAGTCGGGCCCAGAAGGTTTTAGGAACGGAGCTCATTTGGTGCCTCAAACGATTGTTGGGCCCAACGAGGTTTACTCGGGGCTCAATTTTCATGCGAGAACATTTCTCCAGATGAAATGCCCAAAACTGACAAAAGGGTTCAGAACCATGGCAAAAGCCGAGTCCCAAACAATTTTGGGAACATAGCTCATTTAGTGTCCTAAACGTCACTTGTGCCTGGCAAGGCTGCCTCAAGGCAAATTTCGTGTGCCAACTTTCTGCCGAACGAAACGGTCGAAACGGACCCAGTGATTCAGAACCATGAAAAAGAGTCGTGCCCAGATGGTTTTCGGAACAAAGTTCATTTGGTGCCCTAAATCGTTCCTAGACTCGACGGGGTACATCGGGGACAAATTTTCTTGCACAAAACAAACCCAAGGGTTCAGAACCATTCCAAAAAGCCGTGCTCCAGACGGTTTTGACAACAACGCTCATTTGGTGCCCCAAATGGCTCACAGGCCTGACGAGGCTGCGTCGAGGCCCAATTTTCATGTATGAACTTTCCGTCGGGAGAAACACCCAAAATAATTCAGGGGTTCACAACCATAAAAAAAAAAAAGGCATGCCCTAGACGGTTTGGAGAAAGGAGCTCATTTCTTGCCAAAAACGGCTCCCGAGCGCTGCGGGGTTATCCCCGGGCCATATTCTCATGTGTGAACTTTCACACGGCCGAAAGGCCTAAAACGAACCCAGGGGTTCAGAACCATGAAAAAAGGACTCAAAGGGCTTTCGGCCCCACGGTGTTTCCCTGGAGCCCAATTTTCGTGCGCGAACTTTCTTTCAAACCCATGGGTTTAGAACTATTCCAAAAGCCGTCCCCAGACAATTTTGGGAATGGAGCTCATTTGATGCCCCAAATGGCTCCCGGGCCCGTAGGGCTACTCTAAGGTTCAATTTTCGTGTGCGAACTTTCCTCTTGGCGAAATGCCCGAAATGAACCCAAAGGTTCATAACCATGAAAAAAAAGTCCAATTTTCGTGTGCGAAGTTTTTGCCAAACGAAACGTCTGAAACAAACCTAGGGGTTTAGAACCATGCGAAAAAGTTGTGCCCAAGACAGTTTGAAGAACGGAGCTCATTTATTGCCCCAAACGGCTTTCGGGCCCAGCAGGTTGCCCCGAGGGCCAATATTCGTGCGAAAACATTTCACTGGGCGAAACGCCCAAAAAATACTAGGGGTTCAGAACCATGCCAAAAATCCAAGCCCATAAGGTTTTGGGAACACAGCTCATTTGGTACCCCAAACGGCTCTTGGTTCTTACGGGCCTGCCCCGGGGCCGAATTTTCGTGTGCAAATTTTCCTCTAGACGAAACATCTGAAACAAACCAAGGGGTTCAGAACAATGCTAAAAAACCGAGCCCTAAACGATTTTGGGAACGAAGCTCATTTGGTTCCCCAAATGTCACACGGGCCCTACAGGGCTGCCATAGGGCAAATTTCATGCGTGAACTTTCTATCAGGCGAAACGGCCGAAACGAACCCGTGGTTTAGAATGATGAAAAAAATTCGTATCCAGATGATTTTGGGAACACAGAGCCCTAGGGAGCAATTTTCTTACCTGACTTTCCACCAGGCGAAACGCTGTGCCTTAGATGGTTCTAGGAATGAAGTTCATTTGGTGCCTTAGACGGCTCTCAGGCTCAACGGGACTGCTTCGGGGTCCAATTTTCGTGCACGAACTTTCTGATAGTTGAAATACCCGACACGAACCAAGGGGTTCAAAAGAATGAAAAAAGTGATGCCTCAGATGGTTTTTGGAACGGAGCTCATTTGATGCCCCAAATGGCTCCCGGGCTCAGTAGTGCTGCCTTGTGGCCCCAATATTCATGTGCGAGCTTTCCATTGGATGAAACAGTCGAAATGGATCTAGGGGGTTCAAAACCATGAAAAAAAAGTCGTGCCCCAGACGGTTTTTGGAACGGAGCTCAATTAGTGCCCCAAACAGCTCCCGTTCCGTGCCCGGTCGGGTTGCCCCGAAGCCCAATTTTCGACCGGAGAAATGCCCGAAACAAACTCAAGGGTTCAGAACCATGAAAAAAAGGCGTGCCCCAGGCGGTTTTGGGAATAGAGCTCATTTAGTACCCCAAACAGGTCCTGTGTTCGGTGGGGCTACCTTAGGACTTAATTTTCGTTAGCGAACTTTTTTGCCTAGCGAAACGCCCGAAACGGACCCAACGATTCAAAATCATAAAAAAAGCAGTGTCCCAGACGATTTTGGGAATGAAACTCATTTGATGCCGCAAACGGCATTCAGGCTCGGTGAGGCTGCCCATGGCCTAATTTTCATGCGCGAATTGTCCGCTAGGCAAAACGTTTGAAATTGACCTAGGGTGTGCCCCATACGGTTTTCGGAATAGAGCTCATTTAGTGCTTCAAACGGCTCCTAGGCTCGGTGGGGCTGCCTTTGTGCCAAATTTTGCTGCACGAACTTTTCGCCAGACGAAAGGCCCGAAATGACCCAAGTGTTCAAAACCATGAAAAAACATTGTGCCCCAGACGATTTTAGGAACAGAGCTTGTTTGTTGCCCCAAATGGCTCCAAGGCTCGTCGAAAGTACCTGGGGCCCAATTTTGGTGCATGAAATTTCTGCTGAGCGAAACGCTCAAAATGGTCCCACGGGTTCAGAATCATGAAAAAAATGATAGAGAAATCATGCAAAATGCAGAAGCAATCAGAATCGATAAGGATTCTAATTACACTTAATTTGACTTTAAAAGCAAGCTAAAAACAAATTTTGCAGAGAAAAGGTTTCATGAGATACAACCTTCGATCAAACTCTTTGATTCTAGCTTCTCTCCACGACATTGATCTCCAAATCTCCTATAGATCACCACAATGAACTTCTCTACTATGCTCTAACTCAGATTGAGAGGTGGAAGCTCTAAATTGAGGTGAATTTGGTTGAGGAGGAAAAAGGGTTGGAGAGAAAAACCACAAATTCAGTTTCGAAACTTGCATGAATCTTTTCCACTACGAAAATCTGAAGTTTTTAACCATAAAATCAAGCAACTAGTTGAGTTTCAGATTAATGACAGCTCAAAGACCATATCCAAAGTGGGCTAGATGTTTAATGAAGATTAAACCACTTCAATTGAAGATTGGAAATTGGAAAATTTCACTCAAAGCGAAATTTTCAATTTTCTTAATTTTGTTTAATTTTCTTCAAAATTAAATTCAAATACAAAAATCAAATATGAATTTTATTTTTAAAATTGAAAAAATATTTATTTAAATAATGATTAGACAATTTTAATTATTTAATTATTTAATTAATTTAATATCAAATATTAAATTAATCTATATTTAAATCAATATTTAAATATTTTAAATTCTTTAATTACGTTTAATTTCGATAAATTAAACGTTTAGTTATATCGAATGCAATTAATCAAACCCTAAATTGAATTTGAACACTTCAAATTCAAAACCCTAATTTCGAACTTGAATATTTCAAATCCGCTGAATTCACTAGTCCAAGATATAATTTTACGAGCTAGTAGAGGGACCTTATGGAACTACAGATCATGGACTCCAATGATTTGAGATTAATTGGCAAAACTCTTTAGACTGAATTAATCAATATTTGTTAAGTACTGAGACACATCACTATAGCTCGATAGTTGAACTCTTCTCATTGTAGATATATTTCTTTCAACTTTAACCATAATCAGTAAGTCGATCATTCACAGGTTATTCGTATTTACGACGAGGTCAAAAATTACCGTTTTACCCTTATAAATACATTTTGCTCCTTAAGCTCCCACTGATCCTCTATTGAACAATTGGTTTATAGTCCAACTAATAAACCTTTACTCCCTCGATCATGAGAGGGTGGGGCTGTGTTATTCAAGACCAGGAAACAGTACTTAATAGAACAACTTATCTACTAACCCTAAATTGGGTAGAAGTGAATTCAATGTTGTAGGATTATGTCTCCAGCTATTTATCCGATCTTATCCCCAAAATGGGAGGCTTATTGAGTAGTGTTGTTAGACTACTCTCACCTATGCAGATCAAAGGATAATCCCGAATAAACAAGAGTTCATAGTTAGCTCAGGATTGAGATCGAATTACCATAGGTTATCAAATTTGAAATAATTAGTTTTATAGTAAACACGTTATAAAGAAAAGTGACTATTATGAGGTCTGGTCTTATGAAAACTCATTGCATAGGATGCCTCCCTCGCATGTCGCCACATGAATGATTTTGGGATCACATCATTTGCATCATTATACATAGGGAGTCACATCTAATAGTGTCACCAAGATGAGGTACCCAATCTTATCCATATACTTATAGATCATTTTGGCTATATACTAAAACTTGATCCACTTTTATGTCTCCACATAAAGTTAAAGTATTCATATTATAGCCATGGATTCGTTTATTGGATTTTTATAACAGAATGCAATATCAATAACAATTTATTGAATGAAATACTCAATAACACTTTTATTTATAAATAAAATATGTTTTCAACATTTGAACTGCAAGTTTTAAGACATTCCCATCAAAAAGGTCGTGCCCTAGACGATTTTGAGAACATAGCTCATTTTGTGCCCTAAACAGCTCCCAGACCTGCTCGGGTTGTCCTGAGGCCTAATTTTCGTGCGCAAACTTTCTGCTCGGCGAAATACCCGAAACAGACCCAAGGGTTTAGAACCATGAAAGAAAAACCGTGCCCTAGATGGTTTTGGAACGAAGCTCATTTGGTGCCCCAAATGGCTCCTGGGCCCGCGCAGGGTTGTCTCGATGCCCAATTTTCGTGCGTGAAATTTTTGTCGGACGAAACGGCCGAAATGGACCTAGGGGTTCAGAATCATGAAAAAAAGTCAAAACAAACCCATTTACCAATAAATTTTATTGTAATCATACAATAACGTTTTTCTCCATGTTGTTGTTATCAGTGAACCATCGTAAACGTAGATTGATAAGTGTAGGGACGAATGGGTTATAAAATAATTCAAAAATCCACCACCACTATCGATCAAATTAACACAAATTGATAAATTCAGTAGTGTTGTTATCATTATCGACTAAATAATGGGAACGGTTAGATCGATAAGCATATGAACAAATGGAGTTAGAAAATTGTTAAAACAACCACAATTATAACCGATGGATGCATTTATAAAATTGTATCTTATGATATTTGAGGGTAAAAGATGATAATTTAGCATAAAGTATCCTTATAAAATATGTGTGTTCCACTGTATAATAAAACACAATCAGATTGAAAATTTTTTAAAACTCAATTAATTTACAAAATTTGATTTCAAATGGTACGGTGGTTATCATATTTAATAAGAACAACACCAAAAACAATAAGATGAAGCCTACTAACCAAAAAGCGATTGATTTATATCCATTCACTGGGGTAAATGTGGCATAAATCACAAAAAATCATTTCAATTTTTTTCTAACAATACTATAGGCTATAGGTAATTATGGCAATTACGCATTACAAAGAATCGAGTAAACCAAGACATTCATGGCTGACAGACATTGAATAACTCAACTCCCACCATCATCCCAATTTCCCATCTCTATTTATTTTCTTCTCAATCAATCCACCAAACCAAACCAACACCGCAACAAATTTTACTTCCACACATGGCTAGATCATTACTAATCGCAGCGGCGGTGATTCTGATAACCGCCGTCTGGATGACGGAGGCTTGCCCGGCGGACGGCAAGGTGTGCGGCGACTGCATCAGGGGCAAGATGGAGCTGGAATGCCCGGCGTGTGGTCCGCCCCTGCGTTGCATGGCACAGTGCCTATGGGGTGGCGGTTCAAAGTCGAGGTGTGTTAAACGGTGCGATTGCGGCGGCGCGTGGGCGAGCTTGGCAACCTGCAAGCAGTGCATGTCCAGATGCAAGTGCAACTGCAGTTCTTCTTTGAGTGTGTAATCAATTAACAAGTAGAAGAATGTTCTGTTCTGTTAATGTTAATCTCACTTTGGTTCTGTAATCTTTCAAGTGAGAAGAGAAGTTTCTAAAAATTGTCTTCAAAATTTTAATTAAGACCAGGTTTCAATCGTTTAATGCTGTCAATAGAGTTTGTTGGTTTGATCCTTACTTTCAATTTCAGATTTAAGAATTAGTTTTTTTTTTTCTCGTTAAATTAAATTAAAATAGCTTGATAAAAATCACCATTTAAGTATAGTTCGTTAGATTTTAAGAAGACTCGATGAGCTCAAATTCTATTTTCTGATTTTATTTGTGATACTATTCTTATAACACCATGTTCTAAATTTTTTAAAATTTAAACATAGTTAAAAAAAATGGAAAAAAAAAGGAGTAAAAAAGGCAAATGGTCAGTTTCTCATCTTTTAACTTTTTTGAAAGTTCCACAAGCTAATTTTCTTCGTTTCTTTTCTTTTTCATTTACAATTTTGATTATATATCAGTGAATAGAATAAAAATAAGAGAAAACACATTAATTCTAGAAAACATTGATGATACCATTAATTTCATGTCCCAAAAATAAAAAAGTTTAGGTTGTCAAGATATTTATTTTCAAGGAAGAATATAATACTCATTTGTGATATGATCTACGTCCTCTTAATATAAAGAGTTATGAAGTCATTATCAATCATATCAAAAGTGTGATTTGTCATCAATGAAAAAAGTATTGGTCTATACAAATTCTAATTTTGATGAAAGTATTAGCACTCTACAATATTAGATAAAGTGGTTACCAAATTTCATTTTTTATTATTCAATTAAAAACAATTAACAAGGTCCACAAAATATTATTTTGTTTTGTTTTTAAATGTTTCAAGCTTACTAGTTCATATTTTAGAAATAAGATGAACTATAATTATGAGTGGCAACATAATCATTAAGAAAAATTTGAAATTAATAACTTATATACCTAAAAAATATTATGACATCAAACTTTGATGTTTCTAATCTCCTAATGATGTTTAGTGAGAAATTGATGTATTTAAGGAACCTAAAGTTTAAAAAGACTCGATTTCACTTTTAATAAAAAAAAATATTGTTAATTTTACCAAAATGATTTCAAAATAAATTAGGGAGAAATTTCATATATTTGTAGAATTTTAAACAAAAGTCCATATGAGAATACTACTTTTTCTCCAATTTAACTTTGGTCAAGCATTTCATGTATTTATGGAATTTTAACAAGTTCCCTAACAAGAATACTACTTCGTCTTAAAGACAACAGTTTATATTCTATTTTGCGAATGTCTCACTTTTGGTTTTCTAAACTAAGCTTTTAGAATTAAAATTATACCAGAGTACTTTTATGCATGCAAATATATATACAAAATCTAAATAATAATAGTAATATGGAAATAGACTAAATTGATGCTTGAAAGAAGACATACACACATATATCTTTTAATGCATTTAATCTAACATGTGAAATTAATACCCGAATCAAATCTCATAAAGCAACATTCCACATAGAATTTCAAATCGAGCAAATCAACTAAATCTTGATTAAAACTCACTGTCAACATAAAAGTGAAGCATAAAATTAGGATCTCCTACGCATATCAATTCATTGGAAATTTAAAATGGACGGAAATAAAAGAATCCGTAATAATAAATGATAGGAAAATGCAAACCTTCAACCGATGTAGAACAAATTGAAGATAATTTATAAATTGGGAAGATGCTGGATTTTCTATCAATGAGATTTGATTTTCTCCCTTTTGCGAAATCTTGATTTACTTTGTTAAGGAAAAGGCTAAAACGGTGTGTTTAGCCAAAGAAGAAACCAAATCGAAGGTCCCTGATGAAGCCACGTAGCAATTACAAGAAATAACAAATTCTGGCGTACAGTTATATAAGATCACCAATAGATTGTGTACACTTGTCATTTTACTATTTACAAATTTACAAATATCATTAATTCATTTGAAACCCTAGAATGAGGTGACCTCTGTATAAAAGGGTAGCTTTACCCTCTGAACAATTCAAGCAAGAAATAAATCCCTAAAAATTTGCCTAGATTATCTTTTAATTTCTTTCTTGGTATCAGGATGTTATTATGGCAAAGCCTCTTCATCTGGCAACCCTACCATGGCCTCATTAACTCCTACCTCATAAATAGTTTTTGAGGGAATATTGTTCAAAATATAACATGCAGTCACTACTGCAAATCTCCAAAACGAGTCTGGAAGATGACTATAACTCATCATAGACCGAATCATATCCAACAAGGTTCTGTTTCTCCTTTCTGATACACCATTCTGCTGAGGTGTAACTGGGGCCAAGAATTGGGACGTGATTTCATGTTCTATCATATAGTTATGGAATTCTAAGTCCATATACTCTTTACCACGATCAGATCGTAGTGTTTTTATCTTCTTACCTAAAAAGTTTTCAACTTCAGCCTTATACTCTTTGAACTTTTCAAGAGCGTCAGACTTATGTTGCATTAGGTATAGATACCCATATCTTGAATAATCATCTATGAAAGAGATGAAATATTCATATCCACCTCGAGCTCTAACACTCTTCGGACCAGAATGTATAAGCTCCAAGGTTTCCTTGGCTCTATAACCTTTTCCAGTAAAAAGTCGTTTGATCATTTTGCCTTCAAGACATAATTCACATACCAACAAGGAGTTTTCTTCTAAACCTTTTAGAAGTTCACATTTCACCAACTTCTCAATCCTATTGAGGTTGATGTGACATAACCTTAGATGCCAAAGATGGGTGTTTTCCTTAAGAGAAACCTTTGGTCTTTTTGTAGTTGTCGCTGTTTTGAACATTTCAGTATTAAGCAAGACTTTTATGACTAATGACCTTAGTACATACAAGTTATCTTTCATTGAACCAAAACTAATCTCCATACCATTCTTGAAAATAAGCACTTTATTCTCAGAAAAGGAGACGGTATAACCTTAAACAATCAGACAAGAAACGAAAATTAAGTTCATCTTGATATGAGGAATTACATAAATATTATCCAGTAACAAATAACGTTTCTTGTCCAAAAATAACTTTAACCTGCCTACAACAATAGCTGAAACAAACTCACCAGTATCGACTCGAAGAGTCAACTCTCCATCTTCCAACATTTTTCAGGAACTAAATCTTTAGTAGGAAGAACTTACGTGATTAGTAGCACTTGAATCAAGTATCCAGGTAAAATCATCATTCTCTACCAAACACGTCTCCAAGACAAATGAATCACATTTACTGTCTTTAGACTTTTTCCTCTTCTGGAGAGTAATGGGATCGTTATCAGAACCTAAATAATCTCCAAGTTCCATTTCAGAGAACAATTCTCGTTGATCAACTTCATCAGAGTCAGCAACAATTGCTTTCTCTTTTAGTCCCTTGACATTCAAGAAAGACTGGAGGTTATCTTTGGAATTAACACTATTGGTTTCTTTGTCATCCATCTTTTTTTGCGCAAAAAGTGGGAACTGACGTTCAAACAATTCTTGCAATGAGTTCATGATCTTACGTGCAATGACCATGTTCTCAACTCTTTTGGATAATGTATCAGGTATACTAGACAAAATGTGAAGTCGGGCCATCAAATTAGCCTTCATCAACACCTTATATGCATTACGAACAATTCACGGTACATCAAGGGTCGGGACTTGAGAACACTTCTCAACCATGACAAACTCGAGGTCGTTTACCACGAAATATGTTTTAAGAGACTCTTTCCAATGTATGTAATCAATCAAATTAAAAGTGGCAACTAACGAAAAATCATACATGTTGCTGAAAAAAAACACATTGATCTACATTAGATTTTAGCAAATACTCTTGAAAAACAAAATCCAATTTGGTTTAGAAAAATATAAACGAACCCTGTGTGACATCTAGTTTTGCAATGAAGCTTCAGTGGTTTAGGATAAAAGCCACTGAAGGGTAGTCAATTTATCCCTCCTCTGAATTGAGACACTCTCAACCAGTCATTAATACCAGAACAACTCTTGTTCCTATAATGACTAGCCATCATTGATTTGGTCAAGAAATCATTAACTTGTTTAACAATTTCCCATAAGTGTGACCCTTCATTTTGAAAATCCTAGAGTTCCGCCCCAAGCAGCCAATCTGAAGGGAAAAAATCCGCTTGGGGCAAAAACTAAAGCGACCCTATCTATTTATGGAGTTCACCTTGATATTGACCAACCACACAAACCATTCGAAGGGGGACGCTCCCAGGGCGCCATGAGGCCATATAAGAAAATCTCATAGTGCAAACCAATGAAAGAGATCGCAGGACATGTTGACACACATTCTTCACCCATTTACTATAAATATTCTCTCCGTCCACCTTAATATTGACTCATGCAAACACCATCTAAAGGGGGATGCTCCCAGGGCACTACAAGGCTAAGCATGAATCTCAGGCGTGAACATTAAGGGAGAAACGTGAGTAGAATTGACATATCATATATATCTTTTTCTCCCACTGAGTATTTTAAAACCTAGGGTTTAGTTTACTTAGAAAAAACATGGCTAATGATTTTAACTAAGTGACTTTTTAGGTTTGCCCAAAAGTAACTCTTAAGTAACTCTTACTTTAGATAGTTGAACAACTTTTGATCATCATTCATTAAACTCTTTAATGAAGTCTTTGATCAATTGTTGCATGCTTGTAGCAAATCTATCTAATTCACCTTTCCAGGTAGGGGTGTTTCATTTCTGTCAGCTTAAATATCCCAGTTTAGCCAGAATCAGCCTTAGACAAAAAGTTCCTTATAGATAGATTTAATACAAATTTAATCTTTTATGGAAGTCAATTTAATCATATTAAACCGATTTAAAAGATTAAATTTAGGTATCTAATCTCAATAGAATTATGAATTAGGTCTATCTAAATCAATTTTTAAAACGCTTTTAAAACATGAGTTCATCTAAGTCCGCATGCAACTCTTTCTTATTGATTTTAGTTCTAGTTTCCATTATAACACTTATAACAGGAAACGACTAAAACCAACCACAATACAAAGCAACACATACAAGGCATTCATATCTTATAAATCAACCTAAGTGTCATGCTCCATGCATTGTTCATTCATTACTACTTTTATATAACTCTTATATAACAAAGTAATGAAACAAGCATACATGCTCTCGTACACCCTTATACTATAACACTTATAATATAAAGACGATGCATGAATATGCATAAATATAACTCTTATATTATATGATGCATGAGCATGCTCTTATGTAAGTTAATCATGCAAACTACTATATCATAACTCTTACAATATAGAGATGATGTATGACCAATGCATAACCTATGGTGGAATTTAAAACTATATGGCATACAATATGACATATAATTTAAACAACATACATCTTGTACATTCACGAAAAATTAATGGACCGGGATGATTAGCCTTAAAAATTGGAAATAAATATATCTATTACATTAAACCATTGAGTAAATTGGTTCAACAAGCGAACCAGGTCTTGAACCGTCCGAGCGAAGCCTTCTTTCTGATCGTCTAGCAAAGTTAGTCGAGTTACCACGATCGTGTAGCAATGATCGAGTGCCTTTGACTATGCGATGAAGCATGAAAGCCACTCGATCATGCAGCGCACCAAGTTTAAACCCAAGCCTAAACGATCGTGTAGACGACTACTATGCTATGAAGCATGATCGTTTAGACGATCAAAGAGCAAGCGTCGTGTAACGTTTATTGAGTGATCGTGTAGCCAGTGACTATGCGATGAATCATACTGGCCTACACGATCGTTTAGTCCGTGTGCCTTACCATGCAACGAGTATCCCAAACTCAACGATTGTTTACCCCCATCATTTACACGATCTGACCAACTCTTAGTCTTCTTCTTCTTTCTTGACGTAATTTGCATCTCCATGCCTTGAAACTTCATCACGAGCGAATCGAACAGATTCAAACTCTTTGAATTACAGACTTGATAGCAAGTTAATATGCCCAAAAACACAGGGGCCCTTACAATTAACTTTGAAATGTAAAAGAAATGATTAACCAGAGGCAATCATCCCAGAAACTCAATTAACCCACACCCACAAATACATTTAACACTTAAACATAATGTAGACAGTCTTAACACCCACCATGAATGTAAATGCAATTCAATACAACAATGGATTTAGAATATCAGAACCTGGCTCTGATACCAATTGAAGGAAATCTAAACAGAGATCTTCATGAGCGGAAGTAAAATCTTTACCAGCCCATTGTGCAAGAATAAATGCATTCACAAACATATAAGACTAGTTATGCATTATATAGAAAATTACAGCATGCTTTATTAACTAAATACTACAGGAATCAAGAGACATACCTTGAATAACTCTTCTTTTGGAAATCTCTCGCTCTCGTGAGCAATCACGCAACAAAATCTCGCTCTCATGAGCAATCGTCTAGCCAACCTCTCGTTGTCGTTATAATCACTAATAGTCTGCTCCTCGAACAACAACCTTTCGGCACTACCACTCAATAACCTTGGTATTCACGGAGTGAGAATCCAAAAGGTGTGGGCTTTGTGTGAATTTGGTAGAGGGAAGGAGGAAGAAAATGATTGAACGACACGATCAAGTAAGTGGGAGAAAGGTTTTGTTTATCGCATAGACTTAGAGTACTTGATTGTTTAGCAAATCTCGTTCTTGTGAGAAATTGTCTAGTCGATCGTTTAGTCTCTTGCTCAATCGTTTAACAAATCTCGCTCGATCGCTTAGTATCTCGCTCAATCATTTAACAATTGTTTAGCAAATCTCGCTTAATCGCTTAGTCTTTTGCTAAATCTTTTATATAATCGTCTAGTCTCTTGCTAGAGGGCTATCGTGTAGTCTCTCGTGAGTAAACGATTAGCTCTAGAAAATCTTGCTCAATCGCTTAGTCTCTCGTGAGGGCTATCGTGTAGTCTCTCGCGAGTAAACGATTAGGCCTAGCAAATCTCACACAATCGCTTAGTCTTTCGTGAGGGCTATCGTGTAGTCTCTCATGAGTAAACGATTAGGCCTAGAAAATCTCGCTCAATCGCTTAGTCTCTCATGAATGCTATCGTGTAGTCTCTCATGAGTAAACGATTAGGCAAGCCATTAATGAAGCGATCATTCATAAAATGAAAACTCTTTTCATTTTATCCTTAAGTTATTCAAAACTGAAATTAACCTCCCACTTGTACGCTTAATGGAGAAAATAACCAACTAAACAATTATCTCATAATTGTTTTTATTATAAATAAATATAATAACTAACTTATCATATTATTTTTATAACCTATAGTTTTAATATCACACCATATGTAATATTTAAACCATAGTTCTTTTCTCCTTTATTTAATATAAATCATATTTATATCAATTCCTCCAATTAATGTATCTAATACATCAAATCAATTATATCACATATAGTTGAACCAATTTAATTATATCATATATAATCAAATTCCCTCTTGTTAATTTGAACACTTCAAACTATCCCAAAAACTGATTCTCAACTTGAATCCATTGAGTTACCAAAGGGACCTTATGGACCTGTAGTTTGAAGCTCCAACGGTACATGAATAACTGATTAAACTCTTTAGTCACGAGATCCACCATTCGTTAAATGTCGGGCACTCCACTAAAGACCGACAACTGCACTCCTCTCACTATAGATATATTTCTATGTCCACATAACCAATCAACTGTGCGATGACTCTTCCTCGTAAGTACAGCTGGACCAATTTATCGTTTTTGCCCCTGTAGTTGCATCTAACTCTTTAGGTACCACTGATTTCTCTAATGACTGAGTCCTCTCTTCCAGAGAGGGTGTGACCACTATGTTCAAGACCCGGAATAAGCCTTTAAGGGAGCAATTTATCTACTTGCTCCTGCTTCGGGGAAGGAGTGAATTTCATCTTGTGTAGCTGAGTTCCCAATTCCCCAATCAGATGAATCCCCAAAAAGGTAGGCTTGTTGAGTTGGCAATCTGGCCACTCTCACCCATACTATTCAAAGGACGGCCCTCATAGGCAGGAGTTCCCAACTCACTCAGGATTAAGGTCATGTCACCTATGGTCATTTTAGTGAAATGTAAGTCTCAATTATCAATGGCATTATATAAAGAGACTAATCATCTCGTGATTCGGTCTTATACAAACTCTTTATATAGGATACCCTCGCTCACATGTCTCCACATGAATGGTCAGGATCAGACCATTTGTAGCACTTTACAACACTTGTAACATCTACAAAGCGGGCTGTATCCATAATGTCACCAGGATAAGGCATCCCTCCTTTATCCTTATACTACAGACCATTTAGGTTATTACTTAAGGCTTGATCCATTTGTATGCCTCACATACATGCTTAAGTTACATGAAAAAACCAAGGATCTTAGTTTATTGGATTTGAGTAAATGCAAATAAAATAACATTTATTTTATTAATAATAATGTGTACAAAATGTTTACAAACTACGAGACCACCGGGAGAATTAGGATACCCACATACCAAATTGAAACAAAACTCTAACGTTTAAGGGTAAAATTATAACAATTTGAAATCTATGGACTAAAATGAAATCAAACTCAAAACCTAAAAACTAAAAGTGTAACGTTTTGAAACACGATGACCAAATGAAAATGATGTCCAAAATTTAGGGACAACAAAAGTATCATTTTTAAAGTAGACATTTTATGTTATGTTCATGAATTTGATATTGATCAAAGAGGTTCGGTGTTTCTATTATATCATAGAGCTATTGATGAAATGCTATAAAAATATATTAAAGGATTACTGAGTGGACCTATTAATAATGGTAATGATTCTAATTTTATTTTAAAACAATTATAATTTTTATCTGCTAATTAAAATATTTTTTTTACAATTTTTATAATTTTTTTATGTAAATCATCAATATCGGGGCAATTTATATTAACATTTCTATCCTCATCAACTTTAAATTTTGGTTGAAATACCTCTTAATATTTTTTTTTTATTCAACTGAGATATTAACATTTCTATCCTTATTAACTTTAAATTTTGGTTGAAATACCCTTTAATATTATCTTTTTATTCAGGTCAAAGTATTATTATTATCCATATGTTCGTTTAATTTTAATTAATTTATGTATTTTTAAATGTCTTAAATTTTAAGTCTAGTATCTCAATTTTTAATAAATCTTTAAAATTGTTCCCCACTTTTAATTACAATAAGATTAACTTTTGTTTATTTGTTCTTATGATATGTAGATGGTTAAATCCAACATCTAATTTTGAAATAGATAGTATAAAATTTATGTTGGTTGAGTTATGCTTATTTTATCTTAAAGTATTGAGTTTAAGAATTATTTTAAACACACATAAAATTAATTGAAATGTTCCTTAAAAAAAACTTAATTGAAACGGAATAGAGTTAAAGTATAAGGTCTAAAATAGTGTTTTAAATTTAGAAATAAATAAATAATTAATTTTGATTACCGACAAAGGAAAAACAAAACTTATTCTTCTCGAACTAGTGATCTTTCAGGTGTTTGGGTCAAGGAATGGAATAGTAAACCGCAAGAAATTATGAAATTTAAGGAGTAATAAGAAACTTGTAAGACCCACATTGTAAAAAATTGATAAAATATAAATTTAATGTTTCTAGCAATTAAATACATAAATTTCTTGGATAAAGGAGAAGCGGAGTTCACACCTATTATTTCTAATCCTTTGGACTGAGCACGGTCTCTCTTGAAACCTCAATGGTTTGTTAATCTTCATTTATTATTAACTTGCTCCTCCAATTTTAAATTAATTATTTTATCTGTGGAATATAGCCACGTGTCTAATATTTTACCAAAAAGTCCCCAAGCCACATCAATACAGCGAATTATTCGGTGCATCAGGTACCATCTTACTAATGGCCTACAGTTAGTACTTAATACAGAGTTAAATAGTAGGTGGATTTTGACTAATAAGTACCCATGCCATAATTCCGGCACGAGAATTGAGGGTAATCGTTTGACTTAGTACATATTTTTTTAATAGTTTACAAGTAATTTTTTTTTTTAATACTCTTTTTGATTGTATATTGATTAAGATCAATATTGAGATCAAAATAAAAATATTTAACTTCTTTTTAATAGCATATTCCAATAACCACTTTTTGGATTCTTTTGGTGGAATTTCAGATAGGACAATGACCGAGATCAAATGAAAATAGAGAGAAAAGGACGGAAAGTTTTGGTCAAATCTTCTTGCATTTTGTATAGTCAATTTTCCTCCGGAGGAAGTGATGATTTATTCTTTTACATTTTTTTAGTCCCAATTTGGTTTCTAAAATACAAGAAACTTGTGATATTTTCCGTAAGGTACGATCTTTTTAAAAGAAAAAAAAAAGAAAAAAGAAAAAACAGAGTGTTCTAAGAGAAACCATATTTATAAAAAAGTTTAAGATGTTTTTATCGAGCTGATTTTGACGTGTTTCAATTTCTCCTTTCCGATACAACATTCTATTGAGGGTTATACCAAGGCTTGGGGGGGGGGGGGGGGGGGGGGACTATGAGAGACATTCTCACATGTTGCCATGTTAAGTCTATCCGGATATTCCTATCCACACATATTATGACTATGAGATTTGACAAATGAATGTCAAGACTACCTTTATGAATGGCAATCTTGAGGAGATTATCTGTATGCAGCAAGTAGAGAGATTTATAACCCAAGGTTAAGAGCAAAAGACTTGCAAGCTCAATTGGTCCATTTATGGATTGAAACAAGCTTCTCGATCTTATAATATAAAATTTGATACTACTATCAAATCTTATGACATTGATCAAATTGTTGATGAACCTTGTGGTTATAAGAAAATCATCAACAGTTCAGTATTTTTCTTAGTGTTGTACGTAGACGATATCCTACTCATTGGGAATGATGTATGTCTTCAAACTAATATAAAACAATGGTTGGCAGCCCAATTCCAAATGAAAGATTTAGGAGAGACGTAGTTTGTTCTAGGAACTCTAATATTTAGGGATCGAAAGAACAAATCATTGGTATTGTCTCAGGCATCATACGTTGACAAGATTCTTGTCAAGTATTTGATGCAGAAACCCAAAAGAGGATTGCTACCTTTCAGGCATGGAGTTGCTTCGTTTAAGGAAAAATGTCCTAAGACACCTCAATAAATTGAGAAGATGAAACAGATCCCTTATGCTTCGGCTGTTGGCAACCTGATGTATATAATGTTATGTACTAGACCTGACATTTCCTACGTAGTGGGGATAATAAGTAGATAACAGTCTAATTCAGGATTAGATCACTATACTGCCGTTAAAACTATCCTCAAGTATTTTAGGAGAATGAGGGACTACATGCTTGTGTATGGGTCTAAGAATTTGATTCTTACAAGATACACCTATTATGATTTTTAAACTAATAGGAATTCTAAGAAATATATTTCGGTATCAGTTTTTACTCTTAATGGAGGAGTTGTTGTTTGGAGAAGCACCAAACAGGGTTGCATTGCTAACTCCACTATGGAGGCAGGATATGTAGCGGATTGTGAAGCTGCCAAGGAGGTTGTTTGGCTCCGAAAATTCTTGATTGATCTGGAAGTTGTTCCAAACATGTCAAAGCCCCTCATCCTTTATTGTAATAATAGTGGTGTTGTGATTAATTTCATATTGAGTGCAAGTATCACCTGATATGGGAGATTGTGCATCGACAGGACATGATCATCAAAGATCGTCTCGGAGCACAATGTTGTTAATCCGTTTACAAAAGCCCTCATGGCTAAGGTGTTTGAGGGTCACCTAGAGAGTCTAGGTCTACGAGACATGCCGCATTTAGTCTAGGACAAGTGGGAGATTTTATTGGGCACGTATTGTATGCCCTAGTTTCTTGTTTTTGTGTACTATTGTACTTTTTTGTACTTTTATTTTGTACACCCCACTAGCTTTAGGACAAGTGGGAGATTATTAGGGTTGATGCCCTAAATCTCGTGGTCTTGTAGTTTGCAATTGTATTTGTACAAATAATTTATTTATCTAATAAAATAGGGGGTATTTTATTCGACATTTAGTTGCACTGGCCCACAAAACCAATAAACTAAGATCCAGGGTTATCTTTTGAACTTAAACATGTATGTGGCGACATGTAGGTGAATCATGTTTAAGTGATAACCTAAATGGTCTATAGAAGATGGATATAGTTGGGTACCTTATCTTGGTGACACTACGAATATGACCCGCTTTGTAGTTGTTACAATTATTGTAAAGTGCTACAAATGATCTGATCCTGATCATTCATGTCAAGACATGTGAACAGAGGTATTCTATACAAAGAGTTTGTATAAGACCCGACCACAAAATGAATAGTCTCCCTATATAACATTGTTGCTAGAAGAGACTTACATTTCACCAGGATGACCATAGATGACTTGACTTGAATCGGTCGAACGCTAGGATTGATGCTAAAAAGATATGCTATGCTATGCACGAAATGATGCGATACTACCTCTAGATATGCGTTAATTATGAATATTCTTGTAGTATGCCTGTCTCTTATACACATCTAGATGTGTATAAGAGACAGATACAAGATGCTGGGGTCGAGGCTGGCTGTGAAGGTTATGGAAAGAACATGGAATACGGCGGCAAGTCTTATGAACCAAACAGAAAGAGAAAGATAACTAATATAAACAGTGCAAGTTTCTTAATTGCGTTGAACTTATAAGTATGGTTCCGCTTTTCTCTTGGCGTTTACCTTTCATTGATCGGCCGCGCTCCCACATGTCTGTGGTGAATCAGAGACGAACGTAATGAATGCAAGGTTGCTTCCATGTCTGAAAGTACTACTCGCTTTAGTTAACGCATTCTTCTAACATTCTCTCGATAGATTAGAATGGCATCTTCACTTCTGCTCTCACGGGTGAAGATGTCGTCTAGCATGCTTTAGCTAAATGCAGTTATCTCTTTAACACAAGTTAAGTACTCGTTTAATTCATAATAACTACCAGGGGATTAAGAAGACATCATGGAGAAAGTGATTCACGGAGGAACGGAAGTAGATAGAAAATGGAATATGAAAGTAATCGAAACATTTAATATATCTATTAAGCGTTTGATACATGGTGTGTGAATGAAGAGATAAAGAAATTGGAATACAATGATGAAAAGAGATAGAACAGATACAAACAAGCCCCAACGTCTTGGCACCGATTCGAGTGGAGATCTGCTTGTCGGATTGGATGGATCAGATGGATGAATGAGCTTCCCTCTCAGGCTCTGTCTCTTATACACATCTAGATGTGTATAAGAGACAGACCCACGTCTTGGCACCGATTCGAGTGGAGATCTGCTTGTCGGATTGGATGGATCAGATGGATGAATGAGCTTCCCTCTCAGGCTTGCTCAATCGGTAGCAGGGTTCTCAACACAGAGCTTCTTGGCGGGTATTCGACAGAATAGAATTGAGACTCACCTCTCGGCCTTGTCTCGTCTTCTTCCCGAATTTCTACAGTTAAGTACTCAGCTCGGCCTTTTCTCTCAACACTTTAGCAGCAATTAGCCTCGTATCCAATAGCATAAGTTTTCTCTGAAATCTATGAGGTATTTATAGGTGAGGATCTTTGACTCCGGCCTTATGGTCCCCACTTGTTGTTATGGAAATTTCGAAGATGGAGGAATAATTATTCCTTCTGTTATGCAATCAAACCGTCAATTCTGCACAACCGTTGGTTATACACGTGTCTTAATCCTCTGTTTTTGCGTTGCTCAGCTGCATCTTTCGATCGAGTGTTCACATGCGGTGTTTGTTTTTATTACCGCATGCGGTTGAAAGTCAGCTCTGGATCGACTATCGCATTGTGTTGTCATTGATTTAATCGTCTCTTATGTTGATTGACGCACGCAATTTGACAGAGATGCATTGATCAATTTCTCTTGAGCCTTAAGTGCAAACGGTGACTCGGTTTCCTGCAAAACAGAGTAAAATTCTCCTTTCCTTCCATCTTAAAGATGTTAGTGGGTGTAATTGCGATAATTCATAATTATTGTATTTCGAAGCTAATTTTCATACAATTGACGCATATTTATTCTCTTTTGGCAACAATATCTAGATAAGGCAGTCTAAATAACTTGTATTTCTACAAGTTATCACACCCCCAAATTTAATTATATGCTTGTCCTCAAGCATATCTTCTACTTAGGAAATCATTCTCAATTCCTATCCTATATTTTTGCGACAATTGGTTGCTCCGAATGTTATACTTAGGCACATTACTTGATATCACAATTTCCTTCTATCCTTGCTAATTCTTAACAAGCTCTACTTTATTCTTCTATATAATAAATTTCTGCTCAAAATGCTTTTCTAATTTCTCAAAATAGAATGTTTATATCTTCTTGTCGAAACAACTTGATGTATCTATATGCAGTGGTCAAAACGTTTGCATCATTTATTTAGAGACTGTTGATCGTGATTACACTCTTCGTTTTGGCTTGTCCCCACGGGTATCATGCGAACACCCAACTACAGTTGTGTGTCAATTTCAACTACACAAGAAGGAATTCACTTATTTTCTATAATTAGAGTAAGTAGAGAAATTGCTCCCTTAATGGTTGATTCCCGAGCTTGAACAATGTAGCATCACACACTTTTCTGGTCTAAGAGGGATTCGATTATAGTTAGACTATAACTTATTGTTCATTAGAGAGATTAGTAGTATTTAAGGAGTTAGATGTAACTATAGGGGAAAAACGGTAATTTTGGCCCAAGTGTACTTACGAGCAATTTGTGAGGGGTCAACGGACCGTTGATTGGTTATATATAATGGACACAGAAATATATCTATAGTGCGAAGAGTGCAGCTGTCGGTCTTTAGTGAAGTGACCGGAATTTAATGGAAGTTGATTAATTTATTAAAGAGTTTAAGTAATTAATCAAGTACCATTGAAACTTCAATTTATAGGTCCATAAGGTTCCCTTGGTAGCTTAGTTGGGAATAATGAGAATCAAATTAATTTTTTATTAATATAAATTGTTCAAGTTAATAAAGAGAATTAATTATATGAGTTATAATTAATATAATATATGATATATTATAATATAAAATTTTATTTAAGAGGAAATAAATATTTGAATATGATTTAAATATTAATCATAAAACTTTAGATTAGTTGAGAGTTTAATAATCTATAAGTTATATTATATGTGATATAATATAAACTATAAGTTATGTGTTATATTTGATATAACATAAGGTTTGTTATATATATAACTAAATTCTTTTTTAATTTAAATTAAATAATGGGGAGGGAGTTCTTGCAACCCACTTTCTCACCTAATCAACATGAGAGTTGGTTTCAAGATAAGAAGTCATATATTCATCTCCTTCTACACAGCATCTCAATCTCACGCTTTTAGTGAATTCTCTGTGAATTTTCCTCTGTCAAACCAAAAACTCTTCCTATCTTCCAAAATTAAAACGAAGCTTACACACTCTCGTCGATTCTCTCCCTCCGAGAATACCAAGGTAACTTGGTGGTGATGTTCGGTTGCACAATTCGTGGTTTTCAAAGGAAGAGTATGAAACATTGTTAGGGAGGAAGCGAGAAGACTTGTTGCATCAAGGGTTAGTTCTCGTTATCCCTGTGTTTATCTCTTTTGTACTATGTAAATAACTTGTATGTATGGATGTTTATCATACGTTTCCATAATCTCTGATTTGGTACTATTCTGTAAAATAACTTGAGGGACACAATAGGCTTTCACGCTTCCGCTTTGGTTTCCAAAACCTTCAATTAGTATCAGAGCACTAATTGAGTCTTTTAATTTAATTTTCGAACATTAAAATAAGAGTTTAAGATGGGTGCATTAGATATACATAATAGATGTATGTGTTGGGTTGATGCCCTAAATCTCGTAGGGTCCTATAGTTTGTAAATGTTTTATACAAACTCATTGTTTATTTAATAAAATATATGATATTTTATTTCATGCTTTAGTTGCATTAACCATAAACCAATAAATTAACATCCAAGGTTAACCTATAGCTTAAACATGTATGTAGAGACATATGAGTGGATCATGTTTAAGTGATAACCTAAATGGTCTGTAGTAGATGGATAAGGCTAGGTACTTTATCCTTGTGACACTACGAGTTTGACCTGTTGTGTAGGTGTTACAATTGTTGTAAAGTGCTACAAATGATCTGATCCTGATCATTCATGTATAGACATGTGAGCAGGGATATTCTATACAAAGCAGTCTGTATAAGACCCAACCATAAAATGTTTAGTGTCGCTATATAACGTGTTTATAATAGAGACTTACATTTCACCAGGATGATCATAGGTAACATGACTAAATCCTGAGTGAGTTGTAAACTCCTGCTTATGAGGGCAGCCCTTTGATTTGTATGGGTGAGAGTGGCCAGATCGTTGGCTCAATAAGTCTACCATTTTGGGGATTCATTTAATTGAGGAGCTGGGAACACAGATACACAAGAAGGAAGTCATTCCTTCCCCGAGGTCAGGGTAACTAGATAAATTGCTCCCTTAAAGGTTGATTCCGTGGCTTGAACAATGTGGCGCCACACCCTCTCCTGGCCCGAGAGGGATTTAGCCATAGTTGGACTATGATCTATTGTTTATTAGAGGGATCAATGGTACTTAAGGAGTTAGATGTAACTACAGGGGCAAAACGGTAATTTTGGCACAGTTGTACTTACGAGTAATTTTTTAAGGATCATCGTACTGTTGATTGATTATATCCAATAGACACAGAAATATATTTGTGGTGCGAAGAGTGCAGCTGTCAGTCTTTAGCGGAGTGCCTGAAAGTTAACAGATGATGAATAATTTAATTAAAGAATTTGATTAATTATTCATGCATCGTTGGAGCTTCAAACTATAGGTTCATGAGGTCTCCTTGGTAGCTCAATAGGATTAAATGATAATCAATTTTTCGATTAATTTGAATTGTTCAAATTAATTGAGAGATTTAATTATATATGATATAATTAAGTTATTTTAATTATATATAATATAATTATTATAATGTATTTCGTACATTATAACATTTGAGAGAATAAATAAATGTTTGAATAAGATTCAAATATTAATTATATGAATTGGATTCATAATTGTTAAAATTAATATAAATGTGATTTATATTAAATGCTATATAAGGGAGAAAAGAAACTATAGGTTATATTTGTTGGATCGACACTAGCACACAGCGGAAGAATTCAGAATCCATAAGCACTCTAATTCATTAATTTTGGCAGAAAAGAAGCATGCTTAAACAGAGTTTAATGGGTTTTAAGAACATACGTTTGCCGAACCATTGAAATCTTAATTTCCAGTTGTTAAATCCTCCAAATCTTTGTGTAAATCACTATAAGATCTTCCCTACTATTCTCTTGGTGCTCTAGATTGAGTTGTGGGACTCAAAATAAGTTGGAATCAAAAGAAATTTGGAGAAAGTTCACTGCATCAACCCATTGAAGAACACCTTTTTTTCAAGAATTTTTCAGAAAAAAATCTATCAGTTGCTCGACCTTAACTTCACTCCAATCTCTTCAATATATTACAGACTATCATGTAAAGAGATTTGCTGCATGGGATGCAGCTCATGCTTGGAGTTATTAAAGCTTGTAGGTGGTGGGTTCCTAATGAGCTAGTTGAAGATGAAGATGGAAAAACCCATTTTTCCCATTTGTGTAATTTCATTTTCAAAATCTAAAATTGATTTTAAAATCATATTTTATTTCTAAAATAAAAAATCTATTAATTTTACAAATTAATTTCATAAATTAATTTTCTAATAAATTAATAAATAATTATTTAAAAATTTTAAATAATTCTAACTAATTTAATATCCAATATTAAATTAATTTTTATACAAATTAATTTTCATATATTTAAATCATATTTAAATATATTTTTTCATTCCGTTTGATTCTAATTTGAACGTTTCAAATTAACTTATCACGTTACTCTAGAATTAATCCATTTCCAAGTTAGTAGGGGGACCTCGTGGACCTACAGATCATGGGCTCCAACGATCCGAGATTAATCGGCTAAACTCATTAGACCGATCTAACCCTCATTCGTTAACTAATGGGTCACTCCACTAAAGCCCATGGTTGATCTCCACTCACTGTAGATATATTATGTCCACTCGATATAACCATGATTAATAAGTTAACCCACCATGATTAGTAAGTTAACCCTTCACAGGTTTGTTCGTAATAACGGCTGGGTCAAATCTATGTTTTACCCCTGAAATTACCTCTTGTTCCTTAAGTCCCCACTGATCCCCTAATGAACAATTATTTTGTGATCCAATCACAAAGCTGAGTCTCTCTCATGCCAAATGAGAGGGTGGGATCTCTTGTTCAAGACCCAGAATCAGCACTTAAGGGAACAGCCTCTCTACTATCCCCAAAGCGAGTAGGAGTGAATTCTCTCTTGCACCCTATGTCTCTAGCTATCTATCCGGTCTTTCCCTTGAAATGGGAGTCTTATTGACCCGACGCTGTTGAGTCATCCCTCACCTATGCAAATCTAAGGATGATCCCGAATAAACAGGAGTTCATAGTTAACTCAAGATTAAGGTCAAGTTACCTAGGTCATCGCTTTGAAATAGTCAGTCTTAAATAGTAAACAACGTTATAAAGTAAAAGTGACTCATTTCGTGGTCCGATCTTGTACAAACCCTGTTACACAAGGACACCCCCACTTCTCATGTCCAACATGAACGAATTAGGATCACTTCGTTTGTAGCACTTTACAACTCCTGGTAACAACTACAGAGCAGGCGGCATCCAATAGTGTTACCAGAATAAGGTACCTAACCTTATCCATATACTATAGATCATTTTGACTATTTATTCGAACCTGATCCACCTTTATGTCTCCACATAAAGTTCAAGTACTCATCCAATAGTCAAAGGATTTTTAGGTTTATTGGATTTCTATTCAAGCAATAGATTTATTCAATAACACTTTTATTGAATTTCCATAATAAGTTCCATTGTTTACATACCACGAGTTTTAGAACATAAAACCCAACAATATTGTATATGATACATTATTAAAACTATAGGTTATAAGTCATATATGATATAACATGTAGTTTAATATATATATTATGATGAGTTAGTTATCATATTTATATATATTAAATATTTTTTATATAAACTAATTTTATTATTTTATATATTAAAATTAATTGATTTGAATTAGGGAGGGAGTTACAACTCCCTCCTCTCATTTTTTCTCTCTACCCACGTAAGTGGATGGTTGATGATATTTGGTTTTTGAAAGGAAAGAGTGTCCTTCTTCACTGAGATAGACAAGACGTTCTAAAAGAGAGTTGTGCTTAGAGATCAATCACAATCCCCATCCTCCTTTCTTCTCTCAATTCATTCCCTCATTCAAAAATAGTCAGAGCCTACAACTCCTGAGTTTTCTACCTGAGAATACCAAGGTTGCCATTGTGGTAGTGCCCATTTCTAGTTCGTGGGATTCTTGAAGATTTGTCTTCTAAGGTAAGGGTTTCTAAAACTTTTTTTTTTTTTTTTAAAAAAAACATGTTGTAATTTACGTAAATGCATAATTTGTTCTTTCTTTTCTGTAAGAATTTCATTATATAAAAAATGGGAATTGGGATGATCCCGCTTCCGCTTAAGGTTCTCTTCACTAAGATCCTTCAATCGGTATCAAAATCAGGTTATTGATTTACTGATCCCAAATTCCATTTTTTATTGAATTAATTTTTACAATGTTGGTGGGTTTTCCTTTTTTGCATTCTATACATGATTCATGTGATGAATGTGGTTTTGTTGATGGATGTTTCGGGATAGGATACTTAATTTTAAGGCTTTATTATTCAAATATTGGTTTGTAAAGGCCCCTGTTTTGGGCATATTTATGCAATAGAGTCTGTATTTAATGTTTTGAGTCACTCGTGTTGTTCCCGGTGAGCTTTAAAGAGGAAATTCAAAGCAATGCTACGATAAGGAAGAAAGTATTTCTACAAGATCGTGTAGCTTTTTGCTACACGATCGTGTAGCTTGTGCTACAAGATCGTGTGTTGTTTGCTACTCGATCGTGTAGCCTTTGCTACAAAATCATGAAGCAAGTTAGTGCAGCTTTTACTACAATGTTTGCTACACAATCACTGCAGAGAGTTCCATGGTGGGCAGTTCAAGGTTTGGTTCTCTTGTTCGAACTGGATGGCTCTTATTCTTGTAATAATTAGCCTTTAAGTTCCTTTTAGGTGACCTATCCCGATCCATTAACTGTTAGTTTTTAAATATACATATGATGTATGTTTTGTTTTCTTATATGTCATATTGTATGTCATATAGTTTTCCCACCATAGGTTATGCATTTATATTCATGCATCATTTTATATTATAAGTGTTATAATTTATGTATATGCATGATTTAAATTATATAGCATGTATATGAATTATATAGTATAAATGTTATAGTATATGTATGCATGCATTTATAGCATATCCATGCATAATTTATATTATAATTATTATAATATATGGATGAATGAATGTGTGGAAGTATGCCATAGTATGATTCATTACCTAGTCATATAATTGTTATATATGTTAATAATGAATGAAGATTGCATGAAGCATAACACTACCTTAGGTTAATTTATAAATGTTATGATTAATTGAAGTATGTCAAGCATGCAATGAATGTTTTAATTGTTTAAGTTATTTATAATCGTTATAACTAAATGAAATTAGAATTAACATCAATAATTAAGAGATTCATTCAAATCTTAGGTTATAATCATTTTCTTAAATTGTTTTAAAACATGATTGAGAAAGACCTAAGATCATATTTTTAATAAGATTAAAAATCATAGTTTAATCTTTTTAATTGGTTTAACAGGATTACATTGATTCTTAAAAAAATATTAAATATGTAACAAATGTATCTATAAGGGACATTTTGTCTAAGGCGAGTTCTATCTAGGTTGGGATACTTAAGTTGATGGAAATGTCGTATCCTTACTTGGGAACCTATCGGAAAGGTGAATTAGATAGATTTGTTACATGCATGAAAGTTTGATTAAAGTCTATTAAAGAGTTTAATCATCAAGGACAAGTGTTGTTTTTTAAGCAAATTAAATGTTCACTTAGTTAAAATCAGTAGCTAGGTTTTTTCTAAGTTAATTGACCCTAGGTAAAACACTCAGTGGGAGGAAAATGGGTATATGATACTTCATTTATCCTTTACAAGTTTTCCTTATGAATTCACACTGTGAGATCTATACTCGGTCTCGAAGCACCATGGGTATCCCCCCACGGTAGGTCAATAACAAGGTGAATGGAGAGAGTGTTTATAGTAAGTGGGAGCGGGACGTATGACAACATATCCCTCGGTCTCTCTCATTAGGTTAAATAAAGTTTTCATGCATCGCCTCGTGGCATCGTGGGTGTCCCTCTAAAGGATGGCAGTAGTGCATGACAGTTTATTCAATCTCTAAAAATGGATAGGGTTGCTTTAGTTTCATGTCCCAATCGATTTTTCTCTACGATTGGCTCATTGGGGCGGAACTCTAGAACCTAAAATGAGGGGTTACACTTACAAGAATTGTTAAGCAAGTTAACAGATTTTAGACCGAACAATGGTGATTGTTAGTCATAGTAACAAGGTGTTGTTTCTGTCTAATGGTTGAGAATGTCTCATTTTAGTGAAGAGACACTTGATCACCTTACGGTGACTTTTGTCCTACTTCACTGAAACATCATTGCAAAATTAAATGTCACTTAGGGTACCTTAAAATTTTGCTAAAACAGTTTGGTTGTTTGAGTGGTTTAATGCAAAGTAAATTAATTGTAAATAGTTTGTTCTTTTCAACAATTTTTTTATTATGGCTACCGCTACATTATACTTACTCGTCGTGGATAAATTAACAGGAGAGAATTACACTAGTTGGAAAAACATAATCAACACAATACTGATCATTGATGATATTCGTTTTATGGAGGATTGTCCTCCTATTCCAACTCTTAATGTTCCTCAAAACGTTCAGAAAGCTTACAAGCGTTGGACATGGGCAAACAATAAGGCCCGAGCATATATCTTGGCAAGTCTAAACAACGTCTTGGACAAGAAGCATGAGCCCATGCTCACAGCCCGTGAGATCATAGTCCCTGAGGGGAATGTTCAGACAACCGTCCGCACAGTTTAGGCATGACGCTCTGAAACACATCTTCAATGCCCGTATGCAAGAAGTAGCATCTGTTTGAGAACATGTTCCTCCATTTTCGTAGCAATGTTGTTCTTAACAGGATTGACTACAAACTGACCACTCTTCCCAATGAGTTACAAACCTTCCAATCCTTGATGAAATGCAAGGAATGGTTGCTTCATCTTCTAAGAAGTTCCATAGAGGTTCGACTTCTGAGATTAAGTCTGTACCTTCTTTCTTTGGGACCAAAAAGTGGAAGAAGACGAAGGGTGGAAAGGAGAAAGCTAACCCTGTAGTTGCTGCTTAAAGGGGTAGAAGACCGATCAAGACTGCAAAGGGAATATGTTTCTATTGCAACCAAGATGGGCATTGGAAGAGGAACTGTCCCAAATACTTGGTAGAAAAGAATAAGGCCAAGCAAGGTAAATATGATTTATTTGTATTGGAAACCTGCTTAGTGGAGAATGATAATTCTGCCTGGATTATAGATTCTTGGGCCACTAACCATGTTTGTTCTTCATTTCAGGGAATTAGTTCCTAGCGGCAACTAAATGCTTGTGAGATGACGATATGGGTTGGAACTGGGCACATCGTCTCGGTTGTGGTAGTGAGAGGTCTCCAGTTGACTTTATAGAACAAATTTCTTATTTTGGAAAATGTATATGTAGTTCCTAATTTAAAAAGTAACCTTGTTTATGTAAGTGTTTGATTGAACAATTTTATACTATCAACTTTTTTTTAAATAAAGTGTTTATTTCTAAGAATGGTATTGATATTTGTTCTACAAATATCTTTATGTGTTAAGACCGTTAGCAACTAACGCCCTTCATAACACAGAAATGTTCAAGACTGCAGTAACTCAACATAAAAGGCTTAAAATTTCTCTTAAAGAAAATGCCTAACGTTGGCATCTAAGACTATGACACATCAATCTCAATAGGATTGAGAGGTTGGTGAATAATGGACTTCTAAGGGAGTTAGAAGAAAAGTCTTTACCTATGTGTGAGTCTTGCCTTGAAGACAAAATTACTAAAAGACCTTTCGCTGGAAAGGGTCATAGGGCCAAAGAACTTTTGGAGGTAATACATTCAGACCTCTGTGTTCCGATGAATTTCAAAGCAAGAGAAGGTTATGAATATTTCATCACCTTTATTGGTGATTATTCAAAATATGGGTACGTTTATTTAATGCAACATAAGTCTAAATCTTTTGAAAAGTTAAAAGAATTCAAGGTTGAAGTTGAAAATGCATTAAATAGAATGATTAAAACATTTCGATCTAATCGAGGTGGAGAGTTCATAGATTTAACATTCCAGAACTATTTGATAGAACATGAAATAGTATCCTAACTCTCAACACCTGGTACATCTCAGCAGAATGGTGTATCAAAAAGGAGAAATCGAATCCTGTTGGAAATGGTTCGGTCAATGATGGGTTACGCTTCCTTACCTGACTCGTTTTGGATTTATGTAGTAGAGACTGCAGCGTACATCCTAAATTGTGTTCCATCCAAGAGTGTTGCTAGAACACCTTTGGAATTATGGAATGGTCGTAAAGCTAGTTTATGCCATTTCAGAATCTGGGGTTGCTCAGCACACATGCTTGAGGCTAATCCTAAGCAATTGGAACCACGTTCAAAATTGTGCCTATTTATAGGCTACCCCAAAGGAACGCGAGGTGTTACTTCTTTGATCCTAAAGAAAACAAAGTGTTTGTATCGACAAATACTAATTTTATTGAAAAAGACCACATAAGGGAGCACAAGCTCTGAAGTAAGATTGTATTGAATGGATTTTCCAAAGAAACTACTGAATCTTCAACAAGGGTTGTTGAAGAACCGAGTACCTCAACAAGAGTTGTTGAAGTAGAATCATCTAGTAGGTCAAATCCACCTCAAGTGTTGAAGGAACCTCGACGTATTGAGAGGGTTGCAAACCCACCTATTCGTTATTTGAGTTTTTCGGAAATCCTAGCTATGGTAGCTAATGGTAAGTTGAGGATCCATTGTCTTACAAGAAGGCAATGGAGGATAATGATAAAGATGAATGGATCAAAGCGATGGATCTCAAAATGGAGTCTACGTACTTCAATTTCGTATGGGATCTTGTAGATCAACCTGATGGGGTTAAACCTATAGGCTGTAAATGGATCTACAAGAGAAAATGGGGTGCTAATGGGAAGGTGCAAACTTTCAAGGCTAGATTAGTGGCAAAGGGTTATACCCACGTTGAGGGAGTTTACTATGAGGAGACTTTCTCACTTGTTGCCATGCTAAAATCTATCAGAATACTCTTGTCCATTGCCTCATATTATGACTATAAGATTTGGTAGGTGGACGTCAAGACTGCCTTTCTGAATGGCAATCTTGAGGAGACCATTTACATGGAGCAGCTCGAGGGATTCATAACCCAAGATCAAGAACAAAATGTTTGCAAGCTTAATCGGTCCATTTGTGGACTAAAGCAAGCTTCTCGAGCTTAGAACATAAGTTTTGATATTGTGATCAAATCTTGTGGCTTTGATCAAAACGTCGATGAGCCTTGTGTATACAAGAAGATCATCAACAGTTTAATGGTTTTTCTAGTTTTATATGTAGATGATGTCCTACTCATTGGGAATGAAGTAGATTTACTGACTAAGGTTAAGAACTGGCTAGCAACCCAATTTCAAATGAAAGATTTGGGAGAGGCTCAATTTTTTATGGGTATTAAGATCTTTAGAGATCGAAATAACAAAATGCTAGCTCTGTCTTAATCGTCGTATATTGACAAGATACTTGTAGAATATTCGATTCAAAACTCCAAGAGGGGCTTATTGTCTTTCAGGCACGGAGTTACATTACCTAAGAAACAGTGTCCTAAGACACCTCAAGAGGTTGAGGAAATGAGACGGATCCCCTATGCATCGGTTGTGGGCAGCCTGATGTATGTTATGTTATGTACTAAACTTGACATCTGCTATATAGTGGGGATAGTTAGTAGATATGAATCTAATCCAGGATAAGATCACTGGACAGCCGTTAAAAACATCCTCAAGTATCTATAGAGAACGAGGGATTGTTGGGGTTGATGCCCTAAAGTCTCGTGTCCTGTAATTTGTAAACAGTATATACGAACACCTGTGATTGTTAATATATGATATTTACTTCACATCTTGTTGTTTTGCTCGGTTATTTGTTTTATTTTCTTTACCACAAACCAATAAACATAAAATCCCTTGTTATCTGTCTGTGACTCAAGCATGTATGTGGTGACATACAAGTAGATCATGTCTTAAGTGATAACCAAAATGGTCTGTAGTATATGGATATAGGAGGGAAACCTTATCCTGGTAATGCTACGGACGCGGCCCGCTATGTGGAATGGTCACAAATATTGTGACTTTTCACAGATGGTCTGATCCTAATCATTTGTGTTGGCGACATGCGAGCACGGGCATCTGATAATGGGCAGAAATGCATGTTATTACAATGCTAAATTATTAAACAATGAAGGTTTGCATTGATAAAATATATAAGATTGCGTCCAAAAAGCATTAAGTTTATAACATTGCGGTCGCATACGTTCATCACATAAAAATAGTTAATTTTTATATTTTTATGCAGAATATTCGTTGAGCAAAGCATAAAAGGCGATCATAAGAAAGCAACGGTTGAGCAGAACGTTACCGCAAGTCTTTACACTTATTTCTGCTCGCAAAGATCTGATCAAGAAGGATTTCCGCATAGAGCCGCTGCAACTTGGTGGGCGCATATGGGTGAAAAGCATAATTAATCACGATGGGATAGAAAGCTGGATGACGGTCGAGTTCGAATTAAGTTGACAAACCGCTAACGATTTACTGTAGCAAGTAGACTCAGCTTTTCGCTAATATTCGGCGCATCAGACAGGGAACTAAAGTGATCCCATCAATGCAATCATAAGAGAGAAGACGCCTTTCACCCCGAAGCTCCATAAATACCGAAGGCAACCTTCAAAAAAGGAGTTCAGATAGTTCGGAGAGTTCGAATAGTTGGAGAATTTTCCCTTAGATAGAATAGCCTTGTTCATAGTTTTCCTTTTTACTTAGAAGACAGAACAAGAGAAGAGAAGAGACGCCAGAAGATCGCTTTGGGAAGCTCGAGAGAGAACCCAGAGGCGTGGAAAGCATAAAGAGGGCCAACTCTCGCGAGAGTGAGACTATCTTTTAAACAAAGTAGAAAAGACAGTGTAAAAGCCTTAGAAAGCAAGAGATTGCTACCAGGCTCTTTATTCTCATCTTGCATTTTTATTTTGTATTTTAACTCTATATCTATACAATGGAACTTGCTTATCTACATCTGTTCACTCTCTTAAAAGCATGCATGAGTAACTAAATTTATCGAATGGGTTGAGAAGAACTAAGCTAACATAACCTAGGATCTTCATTGCATGCAATTATCTTGTTTTATGTTGTGCCCAACATCCCTTTAGAGCTACTCGAGAGAGAGTCTGAAGAAAGAACCTAAGACTTGAGAGAGCTAGGTTAGAATCTAGACTCGAGAGAGCAAGATTAGATCTGCATAAGCGAGAGATAGGGACTTAGAGATAAGCTCTATTTGCCAACCTGCATTGCATGCACCCTAGAGATAGGTTATGATATTATGTGGTCGTCTTATTTGTGTGTGTGTCATATTGTCATTGCATAGATAAGAATAGAGGTTTATGTGTAGGGCCTATACACTCATCGCATATATCGCATGCGTTCTAGTACTAGAAGCCTTAGCATCTTCGTTGAGAGATGATTTGCTATTGTATGTGTGTTGCACGATCGCATAACATGAACGCATCCTAGGAAGTATCAGCCGAACCCCTTCTCAACCTGTTCACCGCATACTCATCGCATCTTCCGTATTATAACCTCTTTTCGAAACTCCGTCGCATACATTTATTTTCTATCGCAAACAACAACCCAAAAACAACTATTTGATTGATTGGTTACCACAAAGTCTTCTTAGAAATTATCAGCGCATACCGTTTTCCTTAGTCTCTGAGTTCGGCTCTAGACTTACCAGGAAACTCAGTGGGATTTATACTTGGATTCCGCTGAGAAAACTTGTTGCTCAACGCATTTCCATCACCGCATATCATTCCATTATTTCATCACATAAAATAACGCATCAGCGTCCAATACAAAAAGTTTGTATAAGAACTGACCACGAAATGTTAACGTCTAGTTATATAACACCATTCATAACAGAGACTTCACTTCATTAGGATGACTATAGGTAACAAGACCTCAATCCTGAGTGAGTTGGGAACTCCTGCCATTGAGGGCGGTCCTTTGATTTGTATGGGTGTGAGTGGCCAGGTCGCCGATTTAAACCTACCATTTTGGGGATTCGTCTGATTTAGGAGCTGGGAACTCAGCTACACAAGATGGAATTCATTTCTTCCCCGAGGCAGTGGTAAGTAGATAGATGGCTCCCTTAAGAGCTGATTTCGGGGCTTGAACGATGTGGCACCACATACCTTCTCTTGGCCCAAGAGATGTTCACACATAGTTGGACTATTTTGTATTATTCATTAGAGGAATCAGTGGTACTTAAGGAGTAAGATGTAACTACAGGGGCAAAATGGTAAATTGGCCCAACTGTACTTACGAGCATCTGTGAAGGGTCATCGTTCTCATGATTGGTTATATCCGATGGGCACAGAAAAATATTTGTGGTAAGAAGAGTTCTGCTGTTGGTCTTTAGTGGAATCATTGACAGATTAACGGATGGTGGATCTCGTGGCTAAAGAATTTAGTCAGCTATTCACATACCGTTGGAGCTTCGAGCCATAGGTCCATTAGGTCAGCTGGGTAGCTTGGATAAAGTCGAGAACCAGTGTTTGGGTTAATTTGAAATGTTCAAATTGACTAGAGGAAGTTCAATTATATATGATATAATTGGACTGGTTAATTATTATGATATAATTGACTAAATGTATGAGATACATTATTTTGGAGGAAATTAGATATAAATATGATTTATATCAAGTAGAGGAGAAAATACTATAGTAGATATATGATATCAAACTATAGGATATAAATATAATATGATAATATTTATTAATTAAATTATTTGATATTTAATGGATTTATCCACGTTCGGACGTGGGAAGTGGGGCTGCGATGGTTATGGTAACCGGCGAATTAAAACAATGAAAATCGTTTTCATTTTGATCAATCGTGCATTCGTATTATTGTGCGCCCAAAAGAATCCATGAAAGCGATCGCGAGAGCCTATACGATAGAAGCTCATACGTCTAAACTATCGTCTGCCTCACGTTTTCTCTAAACGACCGTACACGTTTTTCCTAAACGATCGTTTAGTTTTTCCTACACGATCGTGTAGCTCTATTATACGATAAGCATTTTCGCTATACGATAGCAGAGTTTCATCTCCCACTTCCTTATCGTCTACATGATGTATTCTCCTCCATCCTCTACTAAACTCACCAAAGCCCACTTTTTAGGTTTTTGACGCCGAGGATACCTTTGTTTCTCTTGTGGTGGTGTGTCCCCGTTGCATTGTTCATGTACGTTCTGATCGTGCTGTTGCAGTCGATATGCTTGCCGGGTGCTGGTAGATCCGTTGGAGGTTGTCCGCTACTTAGGGTTTAGACAATCGAAGAGTGTCTTCATCTGGTATGAACCCTTGCCATGGTTATTATTGTATTTTGAGCATGCCGATAATTAGATTATATGCATAATTATTTGTGTTGAATGTATGTCATTTATGTTTCAGTCACTACGAAATCGGAGCGATCTAAACCCACTCATGGAACTCTCGGTATGAGATCATTCAAATGGAATCAGAGCCAAGTTTCTGATACTCCGATTTTATCTGTTGCAACGAAATACTGTATACATTCATGGTGGGTGCATTTCTACACTATTTTAAATGTTAATTCTGTTGTGGATGTGCCATATTAATGGATGTTTTCGGGATGAATTGCCTCGGTGTGTTTAATTCCTTTTACATTTTCGGTTGTTTGTAAAGGCTCCTGCGTTTTTGGGCATAAATAATCGTAATCGAGTCTGTATTCAAAATGTTTAAAGTCTTAAGTCATTCATTGAAGTCCTAGGCAAAGGTTGCAGCTCTTCGAGGAAGGGGATGATATAGGGTTGATCGCATCGTGCAGAAGAGGTTCTATGCGATCGTTGTCCATCGCATCGTGAAGATGAAGGTCTATGCGATCACGGTTGAATGCATCAGTTAAACGATGGGGTATGCGATCAAGAGTTGGTTGTATCGGGTTGACGATCGGGCACGCGATCGCAAAGTATCGTTTAATGCACGCGCGCGCTAGACGATAGTTTAGGTTAGCAAGCTTCATCGCTTAGTAACTGACTAAACGATCACTTAGCATCGCAAGGTAAATCGTTTTCCAAGTTGAACGCATCGATTAGACGATGAGACATTCACATATCGTTTAAAGCACGCTAGACGATCGTTTAGGTTAGCAAGCTTCATCGCTTAGTAACTGACTAAACGATGCTTAGTAACTAAGGGTAAATCGTTTACCTATCGTCGCGCTACGATCAGGCTTCCAGCCTCCTCCTTGTCTACACGATCATTTGTTAATGTTCCTATCGTCTAGTGCGCGCTGAATGATTATCTACCTGCTAGAGTTTGCTACACGATGAAGACCTCCTGGCGNAGTATGCAATCAAGGGTTGATCGCATCGTGCAGACGATAGAGTACGCGATCGTTGTTGTTCGCATCGGTTAGACGATGGAGCACGCGATCACTGTAGATGATGGGAGGCTCGCGTATCACTTAACGCGCACGTGCACTAGACGATCGTTTAGGTCAGCAAGCTTCATCGCTTAGTAACTGACTAAACGAATGCTTAGCATCGCAAGGTAAATCGTTTACTAAGTTGCACGCAATTGTTAGACGATCAGACGCTCGCATATTGTTTAAAACGCACTAGACGATCGTTTAGGTCAGTAAGCTTCATTGCTTAGTAACTGACTAAACGATCGCTTAGTAACTCAAAGGTAAATCGTTTACCTGCTAGAGTTTGCTACACGATGAAGACCTCCTGGCGATTCAAGACCTGGTTCGCCTGTGAACCGGTTTGCTCGAAAAATGTAATAGATAGGGTTTTTCATTTCGGTTTTTTGGTTTAAAGGCTCATCCCGATCCATTAATCTCTTTGTTTAATACATGCGATGTATGTTTTATATGTCATATGGTATGCACATATAGTAAATCTCACTTTAGGTTATGCAATGATCATGCATCATCTCTTTATTGTAATTGTTATAATTTAGAGAAGCATGATTTTTAATTATGTAAGTACATGCTCATGCATCATATAATATAAGAGTTATATTTATGCATGCATAAAAAGCATTGACATACATCATCTTTTTATTATAATTGTTATAGTATAAGGGTGAATGATAGCATGTTTGTTTGGTTACTACGCGTAATATAAAAGTTATATAGTAATGACATGACATTGCATGAAACATGACATATAGATTACTTTATAAATGTTATAAATGCCTCGTTATGCGCAATGCTTTTTAGTTGTTTCTTTTTAAGAGTTAAAGAGAAATTAGAACTAAAATAAATAAGAAAGACATGCATGCTCACTTAGGTTTAATTCATGGTTTTAAAATGTTTAAAACTTGGATCACATAGACCTAAGATCACGGTTCTAATATGATTAGCAACCCTAAGGCTTTAATCTTTTAATCAGTTTAATAGGATTAAATTGGCTAATAAAAGGTTAAAGTGTAGCAAATCTATCTATAAGGGACCTTTTGTCTAAGGCGGGTTTTGTCTAGGTTGGGGTATTTAAGTTGACGAAAACGTAACACCCTACCTGGGAACTTACCTAGAAAGGTGAATTAGATAGATTTGATGCATGCATGCAAGTTAAGGACGGTCCATTAAAGTGTTTAAATGTGACTACTTGAACCTATTTATATTTCATAAACAAACGTTGTTTATGAGCAGGCTTTAAAAAGACCACTTAGACTAAAATCAGTAGCTGGATTGTCTAGGGTAATGAATTTCTAGGTAGAACATTCAGTGGGAGGTACTTGAGGCATAAGATGCTTCACTTAAACCTTTCACTTTTCTCCTAAAGTCCACACCGTGAGATTTATCCTCGGCCTCGCGGCACCTTTGGCGTGTCCCCCCAACGGATGGTATCTTGGTAGGTCAATATCAAGGTGGATGGAGAAAATGTTCATAGTAAGTGGGAACGGGAAGTGCGACAGCATATCCCTCGGTCTCCCTTATTAGGTTAAATAAAGTTTCTGCGCATCGCCTTGAGGCACCCTGAGAGTGTCCCCCTAAAGGATGCCAGTTTTGCACGTTTCTTTATTTGATCTCCTGGAAGAGGATACGGTAACTTAGTCTCTTGTCCTAATCTGTCTTTTTCCTACGGTAAGCGCATTAGGGTGGGACTCTGGCACCAAAAACGAGGGGTTACACTTACACAGAATAGTTAAAGGTTAACTATTCTAGACCGAAAAATAGTGGTCTTTAGGTTCAGTTCAAAGAGTTGGTTCTGCCTAATGGTTGAAAATGTCTTATTCCGGTGAAGGGACAACTGATAACCCCACCGGTGGCATTTGTCCTGACTCACTGGGGCATCATTGCAAAATAGAAGTCTATAACTTAGGGTACTTGAAACTGTTTTACAAAAAAAATTGGTTTAAAAGTGGTTTACCAAAATCTAATAAAGATTTTTTCATATTTTCAGCAACTTTTTCAAATGGCTACAGCCACCTTATCATTGTTAAGCGCCGAAAAATTAACTAGCGACAATTTTTCAACATGGAAACACATGATCACAACGATCCTAATCATCAAGGATCTCATGTTCGCTCTCACGGAGGCTTGTCCTCCTATTCCAGCTCCAAATGCCGCTCAAAATGTTCAGGAGGCATATGAGCGATGGACAAGGGCGAATTAGAAGGCCCAAGCCTATATCTTGGCAAGTCTTTCTAACGTCTTGGCCAAGAAGCATGAGTCTATGGTCTCAACCCGTGAGATCATGGAGTCCCTGCGGGGTATGTTTGGACAACCGCCTGAATAGTTTATGTATGAGGCTCTTAAATACATCAACTCCAAAATGCAAGAAGATACCTCTATTCATGAACATGTGCTAAACATGATGGTCCATTTCAATGTGGCGGAGTTGAATGGGTCTACCATCGATGAGGGCAGCCAGGTTAGCATAATCCTACATTCTTTGCCGGAGAGCTTTCTACACTTTGTTAGCAATGTGATTTTTAAAAAAGTGAAATATAACCTTACAACTCTCCTCAACGAGTTGCAGACATACCAATCTTTACCGAAAAGTAAGGAGAGGCAGAAGGGTAAGGCAAATGTTGCATCATCTTCAAGGACGTTCCATAGAGGTTCGACCTCATGAACGAAGTCTGCACCTTCTACTTCTAACTCTTTAACGGGGAAGAAGAAGAAGGGTGGTAAGGGAAAAAGGAAGGCACCTGCTAACCCACCGCCTGTCGCCCCGGGGAGGCGTCCACCAGTTGCTAAGGGAAAGTGTTTCCATTGCAACCAAGATGGACATTGGAAGAGAAACTGTCCTCGGTATCTGAAGGAGAAGAAAGTAGCAAAGGTGGATAAAGGTAAATGTGATTTACTTGTGCTCGAAACTTGTTTAGTGGAGAATGATGATTCTGCCTGGATAATTGATTCAGGCACTACTAACCATGTTTGTTCTTCTTTTCAAGGGATTAGATCTTGGCGGTAGCTGAAGGCTAGTGAGATGACGATGCGAGTAGGCAACGGACACATCGTCTCAGTTGTGGCAGTGGGAGGACTCCAATTAGCTTTACAGAATATGTTTCTAATTTTAAATGATGTATATATTGTTCCTGAACTAAAAAGGAACTTTATTTCTGTAAATTATTTATTGCAATGTAAGTATATTGTTTCTTTCAATTTGAGTAAAGTGTTTATTCATAAAGATGGCGTCTTTATTTGCACAACAAATCTGGAATCGAATTTATATGTGCTAAGGCCGTTAGCCATTAATTCCCTCCATAATACTGAAATGTTCAGAACTGCCGTAACTCAATCAAAACGTCAACGAATTTCTCCAAAAAAAAATGCCAACTTTGGCATCTACGTTTAGGGCACATAAATCTCAATAGGATTGAGAGATTGGTGAAGAATAGATTTCTAAGTTAGTTAGAAGAAAATTCCTTACCCGTGTGCGAATCTTGCCTTGAGGGTAAGATGACTAAACAACCTTTTACTGGAAAAGGTTCTAGAGTCAAGGAGCCTCTTGAGTACATTTTGACCTTTGTGGTCCTATGAATGTGCGAGCCCAAGGTGGCTATGATTATTTCATCAATTTTACTAATGATTACTCTAGGTACGGGTATGTTTATCTTTTGCAACGGAAGTCTGAATCTTTTGAAAAGTTCAAAGAGTTCAAGGTTGAAGTTGAAAACGCATTGGATATACGAATTAAAACACTTCGATAAAATCGAGGTGGAGAGTTTTTGGACTCCGCATTCTAGGACTATTTGATAGAACATGGAATCGTTTCCTAACTCTCAGCGTCGGGTACACCTCAGCAGAATGGTGTAGCGGAGAGGAGAAATAGGAACTTGTTAGACATGGTTCGCTCGATGATGAGTTATGCTTCCCTACCGGACTCGTTTTGGGGCTTCGCAGTGGAGCTGCGGTATACATACTCAACTGTGTTCCCTCAAAGAGTTTTGCAAGAATACCTCTGGAGTTGTGGAATGGGCGTAAAGTTAGTTTACGTCATTTTTGCATTTGGGGTTGCCCTGCACATGTACTTAAGGCTAATCCCAAGAAGTTAGAACCACGGTTGAGGTTATGCCTCTTTATAGACTACCCCAAAGGTACACGGGGGGGTTATTTTTATGATCCAACGAAAAATATTGTATTTGTTTCAACAAACACTACTTTCCTAGAGGAGGATCATATAAGGGAGAACAGTCCACGAAGCAAAGTCGTGTTGTGTGAGCTTTCCAATGAAACTACTGAAACTTCGACAAGAGTTATTGATAATCCTATTGCATGAACAAGAGTAATTGATGGGAGTTCATCCAGTCGGTCGGATCCACCTCAAGAGTTGAAGGAACCTCGACGTAGTGGAAGGGTTGTAAACCCACCCGTTCGCTATCTGGGTTTCACGGAAATCCTTGCTATGGTAGTAGATGGCGACGTTGAGGATCCGTTGTCTTATAAGAAGGCAATGGAGGATGTTGACCGGGATGAATGGGTCAAGGCCATGGATCTCGAGATGGAGTTGATGTACTTTAACTCAGTATGGGATCTTGTAGATCAGCTTGATGGGGTTCACCCTATAGGTTGTAAATGGATCTACAAGTGCAAACGGGGTGCTGATGAAAAGGTACAGACCTTCAAGGCTTGACTTATGGCAAAGGGTTATACCCAGGTAGAGAGAGTTGACTATGAGGAGACTTTCTCGCCTGTTTCCATGTTAAATTCGATCCGCATCCTCTTGTCCATTGCAGCTTATTATAATTATGAGATCTGGCAAATGGACGTCAAGACGGCCTTTCTAAATGGAAATCTTGAGGAGACCATTTATATGGTGCAGCCCGAGGGATTCATAGCCCAAGGTCAAGAACAAAAGGTTTGCAAACTGAATCGATCCATTTATGGATTGAAACAGGCGTCTCGATCTTGGAACATACGATTTGATGCTGCGATCAAGTCATATAGCTTTGACCAAAACGTTGATGAACCTTGTGTCTACAGGAGCAAAACGGTAAATTGGCCCAGCTGTACTTACGAGCATCTGTGAAGGGTCATCGTATTCATGATTTGTTATATCCGATGGACACAGAAAAATATCTGTGGTAAGAAGAGTTCAGCTGTTGGTCTTTAATGGAATCACTGACAGTTAACGGATGGTGGATCTCGTGGCTAAAGAGTTTAGTCAGCTATTCACGTTTGGAGCTTCGAGCCACAGGTCCATTAGGTCACCTGGATAGCTGGGATAAAGTCGAGAACCAATGTTTAGGTTAATTTGAAATGTTCAAATTGACTAGAGGAAGTTCAATTATATATGATATAATTTGACTGGTTAATTATATATTGATATAATTGGCTAAATGTATGAGATACATTATTTTGGAGGAAATTAAGATATAAATATGAATTATATCAAGTAGAGGAGAAAATACTATAGTAGATATATGATATCAAACTATAGGATATAAATATAATATGATTATATTTATTAATTAAATTATTTGATAATTAATGGATTTATCCATGTTTGGACGTGGAAAGTGGGGCTTGCGATGGTTATGGTAACTGTTGATCGGAAAATGAATTTCGGAATAAATGGAATGATGTGCTTTGTTGCGCTGGACTATAGGGTTTTGAACGCATCCATGCGTTAGACATGGCTTAAACTTATGCATTTACACTCATGCGTTGGAGGTCATGCGTCGAAGTGAAAATGCACTAAATCTAGTATGTAATGACCGTGTGTTCCTATCACAAGTTTTTCTTACGCTCGTGCCAAGTATAATGCGAACACAAGTTTCTCGGTAATCCAAGGTCGAACACAGGGACTGTCACTCAATAACGCTTAGTGAAGTAATGCATTTGAGGCGATGAATAAAAATGAAAAGAATTTGAATGGATTTACATGCTACTCCTACTCCTAACTACTGAGCGATGGAAGATATGCAATGAGAAATAGGTAGAGGTGCAACAACTTTTAACGCCGTGACAATATTTATGATATTAATCGCTCGAGAAATCCCAGCTCTCCACACTAACGCATCACACCTCTCGGTGTTCATCCGCATGCTTATATCTCTATAATGCACGGGTGCGTCGTGCTTAAGTTTGTGTCTATCTCTAGGAACAACGCATACTTTGCTTCAGTGCGTTTCACTATTCACCCTCTTAGGCTTCTAGTTGCGGCCCAATAGCTCATGGACAAGCTTTGTAACAGCTTATAGACAAGTGTTGCCACAGGCTCACATTTGAGCAAAGAAGATTAACTCACTATACTCGCACAACTCACACCTCTTGATGGGTTCTTACATGCTTTCTATCTCTAGGCTACACAAATGAGTATGCGATTGTCTTTAATAATCAAACGATGGAAGTGAATGATGATAAAGATAAAAGAGGATGAAGGAGATGGCAATGAAGGAATGAAGTTATGCATTGATTACACAATGAATTAATGTCTTAAATCAGAATGCAATACAATATTGTGGTAAGGAAGAGAAATGGAAGGTTTTAGATGAAAACAATCTCTTGCCTTTCATTTATTAGCGCGTCAAGGATGCTGGTGATGCCATGGATGAATGACGGAGAAGTCTCTCTCGAGCTCTATCTTCGGCGAAAGCTCCGGTTGTCACTCGGAATGGATTATGGAGGTGAAGAATCCTCAAAGAAAATCTCGCTCATGCTCTCATTTGTGATCACAAATATACTTCCTAAGGCAGAAGTTCGGATCCCTTGAAGTGAAGATCGAAAGGGGCTATTTATAGAAGTTGGACGCCGACAGCTGTAATGATGAAGGTATGGCTCACTGTTGCTGTTGTCGCGGTATGGGCATTGTCACATCGTCTTATCTTATTGATACTCCTAAGGCGTCATGCGTCCGAGCTTGGTCCAGCTGAAGTATCAATGCATCCCATCTTGCGATCGCCCTTCTACTATGGTTATTGCTCTGTGGCCACAATTTCCAAGTGATTACCGCATTTGCTTGATCACTGAAACTTTGGTGCATTGGACGCAACTTCCATGCAATGGACGAATACGATCACAGTGCTTTGTTGCGTTGGATGTATGCGATCGACGCAGGCGTTCATCTTTAAGGTAACTCGGATTCAGCTCATGCGTTTGTCTACGCGTTCTCCTGTCTTTAGCGCATGCGTTTGTTTGCGATAGCTTACTTTCATCGCATGCATTTGACTCCTACGATAGCTACAAAAATAGGCACGTTGGCACAGAATAACGCATAATATTTAGGTTAGTGAGAATTTAGGTGCTAATCGACGCAAAACTGAATTTTACATGAATTCTAAGTATCACCGTATTTTCTACTTATCAGCCCTCATAATTCTAAATAAAAGGCTATAATAACTTGTATTTTTACGAGTTATCAGTAACCGACGAATTAAAACAATGAAAATCGAGGGAATGTGATCGTCATACAGGTAGCTTCAGAGCACAACGTCGCTAATCCGTTTATAAAGGCCCTCATAGCTAAGGTATTTGAGGGTCACCTGCAGAGTATGGGTCTATAGGACAGGTCACATCTCGACTAAGGCAAGTGGGGGATTTGTACAAGGCACGTGTTATTATGCCCTAGTTTATTATTTGTGTACTTTGTATTTTAATTATATTGTACACCCCAGTATTTTTAGGTCAAGTGGGAGATTATTAGATTGATGCCCTAAATCTCGTAGGGTCCTATAGTTTGTAAATATTTTGTATAAACTCATTGTTTATTTAATAAAATATATGATATTTTGTTCCTTATTTTAGTTTCATTAACCACAAACCAATAAACTAACATCCAAGGTTAACTTGTAGCTTAAAAAACATGTATGTAGAGACATACGGGTGGATCATGTTTAAATGATAACCTAAATGGTCTGTAGTAGATGGATAAGGTTGGGTACTTTATCCTTGTGACACTATGAATATGGATATTTTATCAATACTCGTAAGGATAAATTGGTTAAACTAGCATACACTACGAGTATGGATAAATTGGCACTGTTGATTGGTTATATCCAATAAACATAGAAATATATCTATATTGTGAAGAGTGCAGCTGTCAATCTTTAGTGGAGTGGCCAGCATTTAATGATTGTTGATTAATTTAATTAAAAAGTTTAATTAATTAATCAAGTATCATTGAAGCTTCAATCTATAGGTTCATAAGATCCCGTTGTTAGCTCCATAAGAATTAATGAGAATCAAATTAATTTTGAACTAATTTGAATTGTTCAAATTAATTAAAGAGAATTAATTATATAAGATATAACCAATATATTATATTTTATAATATAAAGGTTTGATGAGATAAATAAATATTTGTATTTGATTCATATTAATTATATGAATGTGATTCATATAAAAACTATAGATTAAAATTAATATGAATATGATTTATATCAATACTATAATTTATACGAAAGAATATTAAACTATAGATTATACGATAAAATGAACTATATGTTATATATTATATGAGATATAATATATAGTTTAATTATATTAGGTGATTAATATAATTAAATCAAAATTGATTTTAAATTTTGAATTTAAAATCAATAACTCCTTGTGGAGTTATTTTGATAGAGTGGGGAGTTATTCTCATTCTTCTCTCATATACGTGAAATACATAGAAAGTTCAACTGCATGATTATTCTTCATTATCTTCATATTCTTCCTTGAGATCTCTATGGAAAACATTCTTTCAAAAAATTTCCTCCTTTCGTAACCAAAACTAATCAATAGAAGCCCACACCTCTTTATTGATTCTCATCATAGAGAATAGCTCGGACTCCTACTGTGTTCGAGGTTTTGGTGTCGATTTCCAGAGATCTAAAAAGCCGAGTTCTTGCTGTGAACGAGATGATACGTGAAGATATAGTTCTTTAAGCGTGTGTTTCTAAATCCCTTATCCTCTCTGTAAATTTGGTAGAAAGCATGCTTAATTATATTTTCTGTTTATCCATGTTTTCTTCCCTCTGAATTTTATGTTTTCTAAAACAAAACTAGAGACATAATTTTATTCGATGTCTTCCCCTTCAGGCTATTCCAAACCCTTCAATTGGTATCAAAGACATCTCATGTCTCTAGTTTTCGTTTTTGAACATCATTTAGAGTTTTTGATGGGTGTATGTTCTGCATTTTGAATGTTGATGGTTTGCGCTTGGATGTTTCGAAATTGGCATAGTTGTTTACTACTTTAATCAATCGATTTGTAAGGACTCGGTGTATTTTAGGCGTTTTAATTCTGCAATCGACTCTATAATTATTTGTGTCATTCGTGACGAGGTTCCAGCTTCAATTTGGAGTAATTTGGAGCAAAATAGGAGCAATTCAGATGAAGAATCGAAGCAAATGAAGCTTTTTGCCTCCAAGCGTAACGCACAGCATAATTACACTATGCATTACGTTGTAAGGCAGAACGCCAGTGTAGTTACATTCAGCATCACTATTGCAGTGCTGATGCGAAGCGTAGCGACGCTGCATACAGTGTAACACTATGCTTTAGCAAGGAAAAAGGCAACCTAGCTATGTTACATGCAGCGTAGGGCTACCTACGGCAAAGGAAAAGGCAATGTAACGACGTTGGCCCAGAGCATTAGTATGCTTTTGAACTTGTTGTGTGCACGTCTAGCAACCTCCAGATCGTGGCTTCGAGTGTGACAAGCAGTTTCAAGTAGTTTTTTATCGTTTATTTAATTATTAATCTGTAATAAGTATTATATTAATTTAATTAATGGTTAGGATGTCAATTTTTGTCCAATGTTGCTTTTATATTTATTATATATGTGATGTATGGTTTAGTTATTATATTGCATAGTGTATGTCATATAGTATAAAAATCCCACCATAGGATAAATATTATTTCATGCATTATTTTAATATAAATGTTATCTAATATAGTTGCATATTTAATTAAGTATGCCCGTGCATCATATTTAATATAATTGTTATATTATATGATTACATGCATTTATAACATGTTCATGCATCATTTATATTATAATTGTTATAATATATAGTTTAGATGATGGATGTATGATATGTATATTTTCGTTACTTTATTATATCAATTTTATATTTAATGTAATAAAAATGGAGATGCATGAAGCATGACACAACTTTAGAAAAGTATAATTGTTACATTTTTAAAGTATGTCATTAGATGCATATATAGGTTTTAATTATTTTATTAAACTTTATAATTGTTATAAGTTAGTGAAATTTAAATTAAAATCTATAATCAAGAGTTGCATGTAAACATAGGTTAAATTAATTATAAATGGTTTTAAATTGATTTCACATAGAACTGTGTTAATAATATTTCTATGAGGTTAAAAATAAGTTTGATCTTTTAATTCTCTTTTAATAGGATTAAATTTGTGTAAATAAAAGATTAAATTTATAATATAGTATCTAAAGGGACCTTTGTCTTAGGAAGATTTTGTTTAGGTTGGGCTATTTAAGCTGACGGAAACATGATACCTCTACCTGGAACCACCTGGAAGTTGAATTAGATAAATACATTATAAGCATGCAATGAATGATTAAGGTTTATTAAAGTATTTAGTAAATAGGAATCATTATTGTTAAACTATCCAATATAAGAGTTTTATTGGGAAAAATTTAATATTCACATAGTAAAATTAATTAGTTGAATTTGCTTCGTGGGAGGAAAATGATGTATATGATACTTTAATTTCTTTTCACGTTTCTCCATAAATAGTTCACACCGTGAGATCTATGCACCACCTCGAGGCACTTTTGATCGTGTCCCCTTACAGATGGCATTTTGCATAGGCCAATAACAAGGTTAATGAAGAGAGTGTTTATAGTAAGTTGGAAAGAGACGTGTGTCAACACAACCCACTGTCTCCTTCATTGATTCGGTGTAAAGTTTTATGTTCGGCCTTGAAGCACCTTTGCTAGTGTCCCCCTACGGATAGCATTTTGCATAAAATTTTACACTAACTCCAGAAATAGATAGGACTCTTTTAGTTTTTGCCCCAATCAATTTTTCCCTACGGTTGGCTCATTGTGGCGGAACTTTAGAATCTAAAATGAAGGGTTACACTTACAAGAAATTGTTAAGTTAATGTTTTCTGGACCGAAAAAGGGTGACTAATCGTTATAGGAATAAGAGTTATTCTAGTGTAATGATTAGTTGAGATTGTCTCAATTCATTGAAGGGATAACTGATCACCCTACGGTGGCTTTTATCCTGACTCACTAAAGCATCATTACAAAATATATGCCACATAGGGTACATTAGAATTTTGCTAAATTGATTGGTTTTTCATGGATAATGCCTTAATAACTAATATAAATAATTTGTATGTTTCAGCAATTCGCAAGATTAATAGCGCTGCATTTAATTTGATAAGTGCTAATAAACTAAACGACGATAATTATACTAGTTGGAAGAACATTGTAAACACTGTGCTAATTATCGATAATCTAAGGTTCGTCCTTGTTGAAGAATACCCTCAACAACCCGCTACTGGAGCATCACAAAATGTTTAGGATGCATATGAAATATGTGTCAAGACGAACGAAAAGGCTCGAGTGTACATCTTGGTTAGCTTGTCTGAAGTTTTGGCCAAAAAGCACGAAACCATGGTCATTACACAACAAATCATGGATTTGTTGAGGGAAATGTTTGGACATCTGTCGCCCAACTCCAACACGATGCTCTTAAATTCATCTTTAACGCCCATATGAAAGAAGGGACATTTGTTCGAGAACATGTTTTGAACATGACGGGCTTTAACGTGGCTGAGATGAATGGGTCTGTCATCAAAAAAGCCAGTCAGATTAGCTTTATTCTAGAGACTATACTTGAGAGTTTCCTCCAGTTTTGTAGTAACGCTGTTATGAACAACCTAGACTACAACCTAACCACCCTTCTTAGTGAGCTACAGACTTATCAGTCTTTGATGAAAGTCAAGGAGTAGAAGGGAGAGGCAAATGTTGCCACTTTAAAAAAATTTCATAAAGGTTCGACCTCTAGAACGAAGTATGTACCTTCTTCTTCCAATACCAAAAAGTGGAAGAAAAATAAGGGAGGTCAGGGGAAAGCTAACCCTATTGCACACAAAAGGGCAGAAAGGCCAAGGTTGCCAAGAGAATTTGCTTCCATTGCAACTAAGAAGGACACTGAAAGAGGAATTTTCCCAAGTATTTGACAAAAAAGAAGAAAACCAAATAAGGTAAATGTGATTTACTAGTCCTAGAAACATGCTTAGTGGAGAATGATGTTCAGCCTAGATAATTGATTCAGTCACCACTAATCATGTTTGTTCTTCTTTTAAGGAAATTAGTTCCTGACAGCAGCTCAGGACTGGTGAGATAACTATGTATGTTGGAACTAGGCAAGTCATCTCAGCTGTAGCAGTGGGAGGCCTCTGATTATCTTTACAAAAATTTTATTTATTATTAGATAATGTATATGCAGTTCCTAATTTAAAGAGGAACCTGATTTGTGTAAAATGTCTACTTGAAAAAAAACTATTATATTAATTTTAATGTAAATAAATCATTTGTTTACAGGAATGGCGCTTTTATTTATTTAGCAAACTTAGAAAATAAACTTTATGTGCTAAGCCCGTTAGCATCTAAGGCCCTTCTTAATACTGAAATGTTCAGAACTATAGTAACTCAAAATAAAAGACAAAAAGTTTCTCCTAAAGAAAATGTCCAACTTTGGTACTTAAGATTAGGTCACATAAATCTCAATAAGATTGAGAGGTTGGTTAAGAATTGTGAAATCCGGATTTCCATTTTCCCTACTTATGCAGGAAATAAAAGGGATTAACTACTTATAAGTTAAATCCTATGTTAAAGAGTAGGAAAATTCTAAATGTTTAAATAGATTGTTTAGTAGTTTCTAAATAAGCCGTAACTAGTGAAAATTTGGTTAAGTATGAATCCAAAAAGAACTATGCGTTGAAGGCTAGAAAAAAAAAGCTAAGTATTAGACAATGCGTTGATCTTGTGTTGTGCCATGCGTTGGCCATTAGAATTTGAGAGGTTATTTGGGTATTGAAAGAGGCTAAAGTGTGGCTGAGAGAAAAGGCTATGCGGGGACAAACATGCGGCAGCCAATGTCTTGAGAGGTTAGCAAAGCATGCGGTAGCCTCAAGTTGCACGGACATAGGCGTTGGGCATTGGAGTTGTGTGCGCTGGTTGATCGTGTACTAAATAAGCAGTGCTACACGATAAGGTAGACGATCGTGTAGCAAAACGTGCAGCGCTACACCGATGGGGTATGCAATCGTATAGTAAGTGAGCGGCGCTACACGATGAGGTAGGCGATCGTGTAGGCGGGCATTAGACGATCGTAATACCAAATGCATGGAACTAAGCGATGCGGTAAGTGATTGTGCGAAACGGTGAGGCGCTAAACGATAGCACTATGCAATGGACGATAGTGCTATGCGATGATGCGCTAGGCATTGCGATGATGCGTTGTACGATAGCCATGATGCGCTACACGATGAGACAAGCCATGAGCAACAGGCGCTATGCGACGGTGTTATGCAGCGGCCTTGCTAAACGATGAAGCTAGGCGATGAGACAAGCCATGGGCACAGGCGCTGTACGATGGTGCTATGCGGCGGCCTTGCTAAAAAATGAGCTAGGCATGAGACAAAGCCATGGGCACAGGCGCTATTAGCGATGGTGCTATGCGGCAGCCTTGCTAAACGATAAGCTAGGCGATGAGACAAGCCATGGTGAACGCATGGTGAATTGTCTTTTCGTTGCTAAGCCAAGCGGTACATAAGGCTTGTAAGGTTAATTGTGTTGGTCTTGAATAAGAGACTAAAGATGTTGACAAGCAATTAAGACATACATGCGATGGTCATGAGGGATGCATTAGCAAAAGGCTAGGCGATGGTAAGTTATACCATGAGGCGTTGAGTTGAGACTTAGCTTGACTCAAGGGTTGACATGCATTGAAGATGTGCTATATGCGTTGGACATCCGAGGGCATGTGGGCGCATAGGATAAGGCTAATACTATGCGTTGGCATTGAACGTATGGTGTGAACTATGCGACCTACTATATGCATTGGACATCCGAGGGCATGTGGGACATAGGAAAAGCTAATAATATGCGTTGGAAGAGTGTTGGTCATAATCCTAGTTGAGCGCATAGGCCAAAGGTAAGCCATGCGGGAGAGGAAGGTATGCGGCCAAGGATGTGATACCTTGAGTTTTGACTCAAGTGATGCATTGATGAGAAAGCCACAAGTTGATGATGGCTAACCAAGAAAAGGATATGAACGGCAAGAAATAAGGTCAGGATGAGCCTTGCGAGCATCTAGCATATATGACCAAGATGCGACAATTGGATGCATAAGGTAAGGTTGCGTTAATTAGAAATGGCACAATCAAGGTTTCTAGGTCTCATATGGGGAAAGATGCTAGGCGGCAATGGCTTGAAGGGTGTTACGTTGAGATTTAAAAAGACACTCAAGGGCGCAAAGATGGATGGACGCATGCGCCCAAGGGGTGGTTCCGAACATAGATATGTTGCAAAAAACGATTGGATGGACGCATATGAGGTTGGATGGACGCATTTGTGATGCATATGAGGTTGGATGGACGCATTTGTGGTAGATGGACGCATATGAGATTAGATGGACGCATTTTGTAGACAGGCGCATTGAGGTAGGATGGGCGCATTTGAGGTTGGATGGACGCATTCAAGGTCGTCATTCGGACATGTGGCCTGTTGGGGAGAAATCTTGGTCCTTAAGCAAATGAGGTGGATGCACAAGAAGACATGCAAATTTGAACGTATGTGTTGGCTAATGGAGAAGAAGACACCTTAGATTGCGATGGCATGAAGGTTGTGTTGATAGTGTGTGGAAAAGACACTTAGACATGTGGCCAAGTAGGAGGTGTCGGCCTTGGAGAGATTTTGGATGCCTATAAATAGGCCAAGGACCTCTTCAGACCATAACTCGAATTCTCTTCAAAGGACATTAGGAAGAGCATACGAGGGTCGAGTGGGAGGAACTATGCGTTAATGGAAGAATGCATGCGTTGGTAGCAAAAACCATGCGTCGGTCAGGAAGTTCCAAGAGGAGGAGATGCTGTCGGACAAGAAGGTCTAGAAGTAGCATCAATTTGGGACGAGGATATCTCCCCGAATACTCATGAGTTTGGAGTGATTTTAAAGCCACCTGAAATCTCTAAGAGTCTAGTTTTTAGGGTAGGGCTTCTAGAGAAGAAGCTTCAAGGAATCGGGCTGAAGAATGAGGAAAAGACAGAGGGGTCGAGCTGTTGGGTAAGCTTGGGCCAGCCTTGATGTTTTGATGATTCCAGCCAAACCACGAGGAGTTCTAAGCTAAGATTTTAAGGTAAGCTTTCTGAGACATTTTAGAACATGTTTCCAAAATAAAGTATCTTAAAATAAGTTCTATAACTATGAATAATCTAAGCTGATAATTGAATCTGGAATTTAGGGGTTCAAAAGGGAAACCAAGGAAATCTAAGGAACTTCGAAAAGGAAAGTTCCTAACCAACCAAGGTGAGTGGTTATTCCATTGTTTGAATGGTTGATTTCTATATATATATGTGTGATTATATATATAGGTTGTGTTTGAAATATTGGCATGATTGGGAAATTGTTTGTCTAGATATTTGATTTGTATTGTTGTCACAAAGCGTGTATATTTGCATTAGAAAATGGGATACATACCCAGGATAGTGTTAGTGTGCTTGATGGGACACTTGGCTGGGATTGTTAAAATATCTGGCTGGGATTCTCAGCGTACCCAAACATGGCTAACAAAGAATGTCGACATGTGCACAGTCAACGAGTTATAGGGTATTGAGCTTGTGTCCACGAAGGTCATCACGGGTTATTCGCGGAGAAAACCCGGGAAAAATACATAAACATATCAGGATTGTCCAGCTGACAGGCTGGGGAGATTACATTTTGCTATATGATTGTTGTTGAATGTGGAATTGTTTTCCCAAAGATGAATTTCTAAAAGCAAACTTATGTTCGTTTAAAATTGCCACTCACTGAGCTTTGTAGCTCACGTTTCTATGTTTTATGTCTCCCTCCCCCCCCCCCCCCCCCCCCCCCCCCAGTAGCGGAAGGTGAAGAGTTCCAGGGTGCTGCTAAGGTCAAGGTCTACCACAAGCCACAGTTACACTTCCGAAGGGTTTTAAGAATGGTTGTTGTAAACTTTATAATTAAGTCTTGGAGTTGTATGAACATTACATTGTTGTAATATAAAATGGGCCTACTTAATCAGTTGTTGTTATCTCTTTGACTTAAATTTATTGAGTGTAGTAAAGAGGTTTAGTTGGATAGTAGGTATCATAAAAGGGTGGTATCTGTGGTCCCTCACGCGTCTCCTCGGGCTCAGGAGTGCGAACACAGGGCGGGGTGTGACAAGAATGGACATCTAAACGAGTTCAAAAAAAGTTGAGGCAAAATTACTAAAAAAATCTTTTACTGGAAAAGATCAAAGTGCCAAAGAACCCTTGGAATTCGTACATTCGAGGCTATGTGTTTCTCTAAATATTAAGCCAGATGAGGGTTTGAATATTTCATCTTTTTTTTATAGATGATTATTCTAGGTATGGGCATTTTTACTTAATGCAACATTAGTCTGAAGCTCTTGAAAAGTTCAAGGAGTACAAAACTGAAGTTGAGAATACATTAGGTAAAACAATTAAGATACTTCGAATTGATCGAGGTGGAGAGTATATGGCTTTGAGATTCCAAGACTTATTTTATAGAATATGGAATCGTATCCTAACTCTCAGCACCTGGTACATCTTATTAGAATGGTGTATCAGAAAGAAGGAATAGAACCTTGTTAGACATGGTTCGGTCTATGATGAGTTATACTCATTTACCTGACTCGTTTTGGGGTTATGCGGTAAAGACTACAGCTTTATTTTGAACTATGTTCCATCAAAGAGTGTTTCTTAAACACCTGGAATTGTAGAATCGTTGTAAAGGTAGTTTACGCCATTGAAAAATTTGAGGTTGCTCAGCACAGGTGCTTGAGGCTAATTCTAAGAAATTGGAACCTCGTTCAAAACTATGCCTATCTATAGGCTATCCCAAAGGAACGAGAGGTGGTTACTTTTACGGTCCTTAAGATAATAAAGTGTTTGTGTCAACAAATGCTTACTTTTTTAGAAGAGAACCACATTAGGGAGCATAAAACATGTAGTAAGAAAGTGTTAAACGAACTTTCTAACAGAACTACTGAAACTTCAACAAGAGTTTTTGAAGCACCCAATACATCAACAAAAGTTGTTGATGTCGGTTCATCTAGTCAATCACATCCACCTCAACCGTTGAGGAAGCCTCAAAGCAATGGGAGGGTTTCGAACCCACCTATTCATTATATGGGTTTTAACAGACACTCTGACCATCATATCAGATGACGACGTTGAGGATCCATTATTCTATATACAAGTAATGAAGGATGTGGACAAAGATGAATGGGTCAGATCCATGGATCACGAAATGGAAGCTATGTACTTCAATTCAGTCTGAAATCTTGTATATTAATCTGATAGTGTTAAAACCATAGGTTGCAAGTGGATCTACAAGAGGAGAAAGGGTACATACCTTAAAGGAAGACAGATGGCAAAGGGTTATACCCAGGTTGAGGAAATTCACTATGAGGTAACTTTCTCAACTATTGTCTGGTTACTTCTGTTGATTTTTGCATATTATAACTATGAGTTTTAGTAAATGAACATCAAGACTGTCTTTCTGAATGGAAATCTTGACGAGACCATCTATATTCAACAACCATGCGGATTCATTTTCAAGATCAAGAGCAAAAGGTTTGCAAGCTTAATTGGTCCATTTATGGAATGAAAAACGCATCTCAATCTTAGAATATAAGATTTGATACTGCGATCAAATCATATTCTTTTTATCAAAATGTTGATGAATCTTGTGTTTACAAGAAAAACATAAACAGTTCAGTAGTTTTCTTAGTATTGTACGTAGACGATATCTTACTCATTGGGAATGATATAAGTCTACTGGTTGATGTAAAGTAGTGGTTAGCGGCTCAATTCCAAAAGAAAGATTTGGGAGAGGCGTAGTTTGTTCTAGGAATCGTAAGAACAAAACGCCGCCTTGTCTCATGCCTTATATATTAACAAGATGCTTGTCCAATTTATGATGCATAATTTCAAGAGAGGTTTATCATCTTTCAAACTTGAAATTATCGTGTCTAAGGAACGGTGTCCTAAGACACCTCATGAAGTTGAGGAGACGAGATGGATCTCATATACATCGTTTGTTGGTAGCCTGATACATGTAATGTTATGTACTAGACGTGACATTTGCTATGTAGTGGAGATAGTCAGTAGATATTAGTCTAATCCAAATTAGATCACTAGAAAGTAGTTAAAACCATCCTCAAGTATCTTTGGAGAACAAGGAACTATATGCATATGTATGGGTCTAAGGATTTGATCCTTACAGGATACACTAACTCTAATTTTTAGACTGATAAGGATTCTAGGAAATACTTCAGGATCAGTGTTCACTATTAACAGAGGATTTGTAGTCTAGAAGAGCACTAAGAAAGGTTGCATAGCTAACTCTACCATAGAGGCAGAATGTGTAGCGACTTGTAAAGCTGCCAAGGAGGTTGTATGGCATAGGAAATTTCTGACTGATCTGGAAGTTGTTCAACACATGTCAAAATCCATCACTCTTTATTGTGATAATGGTGGTGTTGTGGTTAATTCCAGCGAACCTAGAAGCCACAAGCATGGAAAGCAGATTGAGCGCAAGTATCACCTGATACGGGAGATTGTGCATCAAGAGGACGTGATCGTCATAAAGATAATTTCCAAGCACAATGTTACTAATCCATTTACAAAGGCTCTCACACCTAAAGTGTTCAAGGGTCACCTGAAGAGTCTAGGTTCACAAGACAAGTCTTCTCTAGTCTAAGGCAAGTAGGAGATTTTACTGGTCATGTAATGTATGCTCTGGTTTCTTTTCTTTTTTTTTTTTTTGTGTATTGTACCTTGTAATTTTACTTTTTATTTGTACGCCCCACTAATTTTCGAACAAGTGGAAAATTTTTTGGGTTGATGCCTTGAATCACATGGTCTTGTAGTTTGTAAATTGTATTTGTAACAACATATTATTTATCTAATAAAATAAGTTATATTTTATTTGACATTTAGTTTTCATAACCCATAACCAACAAAACTAAGATCCAAGGTTATTAGATGTAACTTAAACATGTATGTGGAAACATGGAAGTGTATCATGTTTAAATAATAACGTGAATGGTTAGTAATAGATAGATAAGGTCGTGTACCTTATCCTGGTGACATTACGGATACAACTCACTTTGTAGTTGTTACAATTGAATGTTACCTTATCCTGATCATTCATATGAATGTTGGGTTGATTCCCTATATCACGTAGGGTTCTGTAGTTTGTAATTGTATCATACAAAGATTTTATTTATTTAATAAAATATGAGATATTTTATTTGACATTTAGTAGCATTAAATCCACAAACCAAAAAAGTAACATCCAAGGTTCTCATTTGTAGCTTAAACATGTATGTAGAGACATACAGGTGGATCATGTTTAAGTGATAACCTAAATGGTCTGTAGTAGATGGATAAGGCTAGATATCTTATCCTGGTGACACTACGAATATGGCCCACTTCGTAAATGTTACAATTGTTGTAAAGTGCTACAAATGATCTAATCTTGATCATTCATGTGGAGACATATGAGTGAGGGTATTTGATGCGTTGTGAATATGATGAAATAATGGTGTATATTGCGATGGTGGTGTATGCGTTGTGCATGCAAGTTTTCCTAGCAGAATCCAAGTATAAACCCTACTAGGTTGCCTGGTAAGCCCAGGGTCGAACACAGAGACTATGGAGATAGTATGCGACGGTGATTTCAGATTACTTTACGGTGACAAATAATACAATGAGTTGGTTGGTATTGTTTGTTTAAGGTATATATTCTATGCGGCGGACTTGAGAAAAAAGTTAATAACAACGAAAGTTACAATGAGTATGCAGGGGAACGGGTTGAGAAGGTATTTAGCTAGTGCTTCCTGAGATTGCGTTCAAGCTATGCGATCATGCTAAACACATATAACAGCAAATCATCTTCCAATGCAAATGCTATAGCTCCTAGTTTTAGGACGCATGCGATGTATGCGATGATGTCTATAGGACTTATTCCTAAGTCTCTATTTCTTGCCTATGCGATGATGAATGATACACACAGATACAAGGTGACCGCATACCATCATATCCTATCTCTAGGGTGCATGTGATGCATTAATAGCAAACAGAACTTATTCCTAAGTTTCTATCTCTTGATTATGCGGTTCTAATCTGACTCTCTCGAGCCTAGATTCTAATCTAACTTTTCCAAGCCTAGAATCTATCCTTAGACCACCCTCCCGAGCATCTCTAAAGGACGAATGATGCATACATAATACAAGATGATCGCATAAAGTGAAGATCTCAGGTCATTCTAGCTAAGTGCTTCTCAACCTATTCGACAGTTTAGTTACTCATGCATAATGTAAAGAGAGTGAACAGATGTAGAGATGTAATTTCCATTTTATAGATAAGATCAGAATACCGAATGACAATGGAAAATAGAGATATAGAGCCTGGTAGCAATGTCTTGCTCCCCAAGGCTTTTACACTGAGTTTTTCTTTACTCTGCTCAAAAGAATGTTCTTCTTCCACAAGAGTCGGCCCTCTCTCTGTTCTCAACACTTCCCGGCACTCTTCTGAGCTAACCAGGACGATCCTTCAGCGTTTTCTCTCTTCACTCGCCTCCGTCTTCTAAGTATATAAAGTTACAGACTACGGCTATCTATGTATATGGCGAAGAAGAACTCTAAATTCTGAATAGCGGAACCCCTTCAACGAAGGTGGCCTTTGGTATTTATAGAGCTTCAGGGTGAAGATCTTTTCTCTCAAATGACTGCACTGATGGGATGTCATTAATTCTCTGTCTGATGCGCCGATTAATTGTCACCGAAAAGTTCAGTGTACTTGCTACAGTGTGTCGTTAACGGCTTGTCAACTTAATTCGGATTCGACCGTCATCAGCTTTCTGTCCCATCATGATTTATTAAGCTTCCACCTTGATGTGCCATCTCTATGCGGCCACCTTCTTGAGGTCGCAATCTTCTTGACCGTCATCAGCTTCTTCGCGAACGCATACAATCACATAGCCTTGCGGTCGCAATCTTTTAATGCACTCGGACGCTGAATTCCTTGGATCGCAACTCTGCCTTGCACCAATGCATTTTCCTGCACAAAATACATAACTTGGCTGCTTTAATGCGATGGGCGCATGCGATCGCAATGTTCTAAAATTAATGCTTTTGGACACGATTTTATATATTTTTACCGTCGCAATCCTGCATTGTTTTATATCTTTACGTTGTAATAATGTGCATTTTTGCCCGTTATCAGTATTTTATATAAAAGAGTTTGTATAAGATTAGACCACGAAATGACTAGTTTCATTATATAACATCGTTTATAATAGAGACTTACATTTCACCAGAATAACCATAGGTGACATGACCTGAATCTTGAATGAGTTGTAAACTCCTACCTATGAAGGCCGTCCTTTGATTTGTATGGGTGAAAGTGGTCAGATCGCCGACTCAATAAGCCTACCATTTTAGGGATTTGTCTGATTGGGGAGCTGAGAACACTCCTTCCTAAAACGGTACGGAATTCACTCCTTCCTAAAACGGTACAGAATTCACTCTTTTCTCGACGTCAAGGTAAGTAGATAAATTGCTCTCTTAATGGTTGATTCCTAGACTTGAACAATGTGGCACCACACTCTCTCCTAGCCCGAGATGGGTTTTGTCATAGTTGGACTATGACTTATTATTCATTAGAAGGATTAGTGGTACTTAAAGAGTTAGATGTAACTACAGAGGAAAAATGGTAATTTTAGCCTAGCTGTACTTATGAGCAATTTATGAAGGGTCATCGCACTATTGACTGGTTATATCCAATGGACACAAAAATATATCTGTAGTGCGAAGAGTACAGTTATCGATCTTTAGTAGAATGTCTGCTAGTTAATGGATGTTGAATAATTTAATTAAAAGAGTTTAATTAATTATTCAAGTACCATTGGAGCTTCAATCTACAGGTCCATGAAGTCCCCTCTATAACTCAATAGGGATTTAATGAAAATAAATTTTGGATTAATTTGAATTGTTCAAATTAAATGAGGGAATTAATTATATGTGATATAACTTATTTAATTTAATTACATATGATATAATTACAAAAATATATTTGATACATTATAATATAAAGGTTAGTTCAGAGGAATAAATATTTGAATATGATTCAAATATTAATTATATGAATTAAATTTGATTTATATTAAATACCATTAATCTGAAAATTAAAACTATAGGTTATATTGTATATGGTACAATATTAAACCATAGGTTAAATGTTATATATGATATAACATATATATATATATCTGTCTCTTATACACATCTAGATGTGTATAAGAGACAGTATATATATATATATATATGTATGTAATTAAAATTAATTTAATTATTATTAATTAATTTTAATTTTGAATTTTAAAGGGAGGGAAATAACTTCCTTCCCTTTAATTCTCTCTTGATCTCACGATCAAAGTGGTGGAGTAGGATATACCATTTCTTCCTTCCTTTTGCAGTTTTTACATAAATCAAAGTTCTTCTTCACATAAGGTTTTTGCAAAAAGTATTCTGAGAAAAACTCTCCCTCTGCTCTCCTCTCAATCTCCTTTTTTTTTCCAAAAATTCTAAAAGCCCACAAAGCTCCTTAATGATTCTCATCCTAATAGAGAATATAGGAGATTCTTTTCATGATGGTGGCCATTAGGGTTCAAGTTCGTGGCAGTATGTAACCAATTTTGGAGAAAAGGAAATACGTGAAGAAATTCATTCTTCAAGATAAGGATTTCTCAAATCCTAATTTTCCTTTTCTTTAATTTTATTAAGATGTTGTAAATTTAGTTTATGCATGTTTTATTTACTATAGAATTGATATTCTGTGAAAATAAAATTGGGACTGATCCCCACGTTTTCGCTCAAGGCCTTCACAGGTTCCTTTAATGAAGACATGTGAATAGGGGTATTCTATTTAAAGAGTTTTTATAAGACCAGACCACAAAATGAATAGTCTTTATATATAACACCGTTGTTATAAGAGACTTACATTTCATTAGGATGATCATAGGTGACTTGACCTTAATCTTGAGTGAGTTGTGAACTCCTGCCTATGAGGGCGATCCTTTGATCTGTATGGGTAAGAGTGACCAGTTTTCCTGACTCAATATACCTACCATTTTGGGGATTCGTCTTATTGAGGAGCTGGGAACACAGCTATACAAGAAAGAATTTATTCCTTCCCTATTGTTAGGGTTAGTAAATAAATTGTTCCCTTGAAGGTTGATTCCGAGTCTTGAACAATGTGGTGTCATACTCTCTCTTGGTCCGAGAGGGGTTTAGTTATAGTTAGACTATGACTAATTGCTCATTAGAGGGGTCAATGGTACTTAAGAAGTTAGATGTAACTACAGGGAGAAAACGTGAAATTTTGGCCCAACTGTACTTACGAGCAATTTGTGAAGGGTCAACACATCGTTGATTGGTTATATCCAATGGACACATAAATAAATCTGTAGTGCGAAGAGTGCAGCTGTCGATCTTTAGTGAAGTGACCGGCAATTAATGGAAGTTGGTTAATTTAATTAAAGAGTTTAATTAATTAGTCAAGTACTATTGGAGTTTCAATAGTATGTTCATAAGGTCCCCTCGGTAGCTCAATTGGGATTAATGAGAATCGAATTAATTTTGGATTAATTTGAATTGTTCAAATTAATTAGAGGGAATTAATTATATAAGATAAAACTAATATAATGTATATGATACATTATAATATAAAGTTTTGATAAGATAAATAAATATTTGAATTTGATTCAAATATTAATTATATGAATATGATTCATATAAAAACTATAGATAAAATTTAATATGAATATGATTTGTATTAATACGGTAGTTTATATGAGAGAATATTAAACTATATGTTATATTCTATGTGATATAATAAACTATAGGTTATATATTATATGAGATATAATACATAATTTACTTCTATTAGATGGTTAATATAATTAAATCAAATTTGATTTTAAATTTTGAATTTAAAATCAATAACTCCTTAGGGAGTTATTTTGACAAAGTGGAGAATTATTCCCATTCTTCTCTAAGGAGTTCAATTCCATGATTATTCTTTATTATCTTCATCTTCTTCCTAGAGATCTGTGTGAAAAAAAAATCTCTTAGAAAATTTCCTCCCTTGGTTACCAAAATTAATCAATAGAAGCCCACAACTCTCTATTGATTCTCATTCTAGAGAATAACTCAGACTCCTTGTGGTGGTGTCTCCTTACTGCTGTGTTCAAGGTTTTAATGTCAAGTTCTAGAGATCGAGAAGGTCTAGTTCGTGTTGTGAACAGGAGGATACGTAAAGATATGGTTGTTCAAGGATGAGTTTCATAATCCCTTATCCTCTCTGTAAATTTGGTACAAAGTATGCTTAATTATATTTTTTTTGCTTATCCATGTTTCTGTCCCTCTAAATTTTATGTTTTGTAAAACGAAATTAGACACACAATTGCACTTTATTGCTTCCGCTTCGAGGTATCCCAAACCTTTCAAAAAATAAAAGCTTTTAGAAAAAAACAAAAACAACAAAGAACTTTTTATTTGTGTTTAAACCACCCCTAATATTTAAAAACAAAAAATTAAGTAATCAAATCCCAACAAAAATGAACTTAACAAATTTAAAAACTACCCAAAAAAAATTGCCTAAATTTGTGGGAAGATATTCACCCTCCTTATTTAACGCCACCAAGAATGAAGGGTAAAATTAAATAAATAAATAAGTATAGAGATGGGACCATCTGCACAATGCAATGGTCATGAATCTGAAATTTTAAAAAGAGATTTTTACATAAAATATCCTCTTTAGATCATATATTTAAAAATGTCTTTAAATTTGAATTTTTTCAATAAAGGCTTTTAGTATTATTTTAGGACAATTTTACCCTTTTTTATTATTTTTATTCCCGATTTTTATATATATTTCTCTGGAGAGAGAATCTGCATTTATTGTGGAATTGTGGAGAGAGAAAATTTATTTAATATAATTTTTTCATATTTTCAAATGGAGAGAAAAATGCATTTATTGTTAAGATTTTTCCCTTTATTTAATTTAATTGGAGAGAAAAAATGCATTTTATGATATTTTATTTTTTATTTATGTTGGTTTTACATTTTTTTTTAACGGATTCATGGCTATTTAAAATATACTTCAAAACATTTTGTTAGGTATTTGAAAATATTTTAATCAATATATGAAATATACCACAGTATATAAATTAGAGATTGATTCAATATTTGACATAAATCACCGTATAATCTAAATATGAAATATACCACAATATATAAATAATATTGACTTAATGTTCGACATAAATCGAAGTATATATCATAAATTTCATTTACAATATATATATATCCATTTAAGTAATCAGAAATCCCAACACATCAAAATTTGTATATATCATAATATACATAAAATCTAAATATATAAAAAAAAAAAAAAAAAAAAAAAAACTATCAAATAATTTTTATATTCTAACAAATACCTTAAAACATTGTCAATATACCTTGGAACATATACAAAATTAAGATCAGTAGATATTACAATATACAAAATTAAGATTATATATTGTTTAATCGAATTTCTTTATCATTTATCGTACAGTATATAAATCACATATTGACTTAATATTCAACATAATCACAGCATATATCAAATAAAAAAATAGTATATACAACAATATATAATTCACATATATCAAGTAAAGGAATGCATATTCCCTTGGGGTTTATAACATATATATTTAGGGTTTAAAAGAAAAAAAAAAAAAAAAGTTCTCCTCTGTCTTGGTGCGGCGAATCTGTATAGGCTGTGACACCCCGCACATATTTTTAGTAATAATGTAATTTCAGTAACTTTATTATTTGGAATTTCAGTGATTGTTATTAGTTGGAGGGTATTTTTGGAACTTTGGACTTCAAGTGTAAGCGCAGGAATTTAATTGTTGGCGTGAAATTATTCAATTTGAAAATTAATGACAGGAATTAATTTTCTTTTTAAACGGAAAGGAATTTAATAGTATAAAACAAAAAGGAATTTAATAGTATAAAATGGAAAGGAATTAAATGTAATTATATTTATTTCTTCTTCTTCTTCCTCCTCCTCCTCCTCCTCACGCACCCGTCGGCACCTCTCCCCCTTCAATTTCTTCTTCCTCCGGCCGAGACCCTTGCCGTCGTTCCAGCTGTCCTCGCTTGGCTTGTCACATCCGGTTGTCGATCTCTTCTTCAGCCTATCACAGCAACCGAAACCCGTGGCCAGTCGCCAGAATTTTGGACCTTAGGAAAGATTCGAGCACTGGTGGAATTTTAAGACCTTATCCTTCAACCTAAACAAATAACATATTAAGACCTTAAGGTCTTAATGTGTACCTCTTTCGTACACATGGTTACGTATACACCTTTTTCGTATACACATACACCTCTTTTGGGTTGAAGGATAAGATCTTAAAATTCCACCAGTGCTCGAATCTTCCTAAGGTCCAAAATTCTGACGACTGGCCATGGGTTTCGGTTGCTATGATAGGCTAAAGAAGAGATCGTTGGCCGGACGTGACAAGCCAAGCGAGGACAGCTGGAACGGCGGCAAGGGTCTCGGTTGGAGGAAGAAGAAATTGAAGGGGGGGTGCCGGCGGGTGCATGAGAAAGAAAGGGAAAGAGGGTTTTAAAAATAACAATAATAATAATAATAATAAAACAAAAAAAGAAATAAATATAATTACATTTAATTCCTTTATGTTTTATACTATTAAATTCCTTTCCGTTTTATATTATTAAATTCATTTCCGTTTAAAAAGAAAATTAATCTCTGCCATTAATTTTCAAATTGAATAATTTCACGCCAACAATTAAATTCCCGCACTTACACTTGAAATCCAAAATTTCAAAAATGCCCTCCAACTAATAACAATTACTGAAATTCCAAATAATAAAATTACTGAAATTACATTATTACTAAAAAAATGTGTGAGGTGTTACATAGGCGGCACGAACAAAGTCCATCTTCATCTCTCCATCTTCATATGAGGTTTATAACATATAACCCTCCATCTTCATCCCTTATCTTCTTCATCCATGGGCACCACAGATCTGTATAGGCGATTGGATCTCTGTGCACGACACAAACTAAGAGAGCAAACTGTGAATGGGAGAGAGAATCAATGAGAAGATGGCGGCTTACATCAGCGACTCATGGTCGGCGATCGAAAGTCAACGATGATGTAAAATGGTTGATGAACAAGGACAAATGATCGATTTCGACGGGCAAATGACTGATGAATGAGGACGAATGGCGCATAGTGGTCAAATCCGACGAGAGAACGACGGACTGGTGGACGGGGACGACGACAGTCGACCAAATCCGACGAGCAAACGACAATAGCAAAGGGTTGAAATCGCCAAAAGGAGAAAAGAGAGGGAGGAGGAAGAAAGAGGAAGTGGAGGAGTCAATGATTTTTCTTTTTTTAAAACATTAATGGGTATGAAGCCTTAAGCCTGTGCATGGAGGAGAGAGAATCACAATTATATATGTGTGTGTGAGACCAAGGGGTTAAATTTTAAATAGCCACAGACATTAGTGGGAAAACAAAATCAAATAGGCCTTTTCTATTAAAAAAAATAAAAATTAAATGTTCAAGACATTAATGTAATATAACCCCTATTTTAAGGTCTTTTACGTCAAAATCTCTTTTAAAAATGAGTCATTTATCCAAATCGGAGTCTTGTGGCCATTATGTACAATTTCTCCCGAAGATTTTGCATTTGAGCCCATCCAAGGCCCAAAATGCATTGGATTCTCTCAGATTGGGCTTTCTACTCTGGCCCATTCTAGCTTTTCTACTTCATAACACATAGTAAACATCGCATGCAACTACAAAAAAAGAAAAGTGCCTTTCAATTTCACTTTTTTTTCTTTTATTCTTTTTTAGAATGAAAAAATAAAAAAGGTTGATTCACTTGTTTGATTTGTATTTCTCCAATTTTTAATTTGATAATTTTAAACTACCATTATCCACTATGAATTATTGTGGCCTCCTTTCTTGATTTTGGTATAGTTTTAATTTATAGATGCCTAATAAAGTAAATTAAAAATGAAAGGAACTTTTTAATTAATTTTTTTTTAAAAAAAAAAAAAAAAAAAAAAAAAAAAAAAAAAACCAATGCCTTGATCATCATGAATTTGGAGGTCTATGACCAACATCCAACATAAATGTAGTTTGGTTGTTATGTAATTGATATATAGTCATTTGTTTGAGGTTTGAATATATATATATATATAAATAAGTAATTGATGTATATATTAATTAGCCTAAAACTTTTACAAAATTGAGAGATCCAGTGGAATAATGAAAATTGTAAGAGGCATAGATGGGATGCTACCAAATCCAAAAATAAAGTTAAGAGATTGATCAAAATCTGTCCACATATACATGTTATCATTTGGAGATAATTAACTAGCTTTTGATAGGCAGTTTAGCGTCAAAAAGAAAGTGGGTTCCTTTTTATTTATTTATTTAAATTTGAGTTTTTGTTTGGAATAACTTTGCTACCAAAGAGATTTATATGCTAGGGCTTTCAGGGAAGCTTTCAAATTATAGTTGTGGTGGAAGTATGGTGAAAGTAGAAACTTTTCCTACATGTGTACTACCATCGCTACCCATCTAGGCTGGTGGATTTGGTTAATCATGCTCGCGTATAGAAGAAAATAACTTTTTACTATTTTTTTTTTTATTACCATTTTAATGATTTAGTGGATCCGAATAAATTCTTAAAATTAATCCTCATATCTTAAAAACAACGTTTTATTTTCCTTTTTCATCAAGTCTTTGTTGTTTGGTCTCGGAGATATAGAAATTTCAAATTTCATCATCTTTTTCTTCCTCTCTGTTTTCTGAGCTTTCTTCCATATGATTTCAATCCATTCTTCGATGAGTGCACGTCAAAGTCTGGCTGTTGTGTTGATTTTTATGAGAAATTAGCTTCTTGCGATTTAGCACTAAGGACGCATCGCTTTTCCTTTCAAAGGTAGGGATTCTCCGGGACACAACAATATGCATTTGGTCCTATCAATTTGAAAGCAAAAAATCTACATTCGTTATTCGTTTCAAATGTCGATCAAGAATAGTAAGATGCTTCTCAATCTATCAAAGTTGGAACTACTAGACGAATCCAATTATTGGCACTGATCTCAGAAGCTCCTGATTTTCTTACGTCCTCACCTTCGACAGATCTAACAAAGATAAGGCTATCGTGGTGATCAATATGGACAAATCTAAAGTTGCAAATCCGATAGATTAATTAATCCAAATCTATTCCCATCACAAATCTAGAATTCTACGAGAAAGACAACAAAACAATCTATGATCATCTCCTCAACCAAATTAATGATTCACTATTTGATCTGTTCATGTTCCAAAAGTCTGCAAAACCAATCTGGGACACTTTGGAATCTAGATATGGAGGAGATAATGCAGGCAGGAATAAAAATATGTCAGCAAATGGCTACAATTCTAGATGATGGATAAGAGATCGATTATGGATCAGGTTCACAAGTTCCTAATTTAAAAAATGGGTTAAAATTGTCTTCTTAAAGACTATTTTGATGTGTGAAAAGTACCAACCTCACATTTTTTTATTATGGAATAAAAAGTCTCTAAGAAGATGGAGGGGATTTTAACTGTAAAGGAGGTGTTTTGCTCACCAACATGAGTTGAGTTGGTATAACTCAATGTTTGGCTTACCAACATTAAATAATGGTGGAGTTGAGTTGGTATATTTTACCAACTCACCCAATTCTCCCTTCTTTTAATGTTTACAATGACTACACCCATCGGTCACTGTCGACGATTATCACTGCCACACTCCAGAAACCAACTTCGGGCTTCGACAACTACCTCCAATGACAACTCCGACGACTAATTTTGGGCTCTAGGAACCACTTTCGATCACAACTTCGGTGACCCAACTCCGATGACCACCTTCACGCGACCAATTCCGACGACCAATTTTGGGTTTCGGCAACCACATCCGACAACAAACTTCGATGATCAACTCCGAAAACCACCTCTGACTACAAACTCCGATGAAAATCACCTTCAATTATCAACTTCGATGACCACCTTCAAGCGAGCATCTCCGAAAATCAATTTCGGACTTTGATAACTGCCTCCAACAAAAAATTCCAACAACCAACTCCAATACCACCTTCATGCGACAAACTTCAGAGGCTTCCAATTTACAAACTTACAATAAAAATCATCTTTATGATTGAATCAACTTCGACAACGTCCTTCTCGCAAAACCAACTCTGTACAGCCAACTCAAGCTCCAAAAAACCACATTCGACAAAAAACTCTAGTGATCAACTCTAATACCACATTCTATGACCAACTTCTAGACTCCGACAACCACTCCAACTACAACTCCAGTGAAAAATTCATTTTTGGTAATCAACTTAAATTGTTTAGGGTTTGGTTTGAATTAAATAAATAATAGTTTTTGTCTTAGATTAAGTGCAATATTTATACATAGAAATTTTGTAAAAATTATATTTATTTAACTGAATTTATCATATAAATGAGTGTTAATAATTATTTGAAAAATATATATATCTGTAGTTGTGTAATGCATACAATTATATTATATATATATATATATTATATATATATATATATATATATAATGAGGAATTTTTTTTCTTGAAATATTTTCTGGCAAGAATTAGTGAACAATGTAAATTTGTTCTCTGATAATCCTTTGAATTTTGAAGAATTGAAAGTGAAATTGTTGGAGAAATGTGGTGGCCTTTCATTGGCTACTAAGAATACGGGAGAGATTCAATTGAAATTTGGTCGTGATAGAATAAAAATAGAGAGCAACAACATGAAGAAAAAGAAAAAGAAGAAAATGATGATGAAATTCATAGAGAAAGAATAGGAATCAAAAGTTTTGATTTCTCTTTTGTCTCCTATTTTATTTAACTATATTGCTGCAAGAAATGTAATGATCGTTTAATTATTGTTCATTACCAAAAAAAAAAGAACGAAAGAAAAAATTTTAAAATTAAAAGAAAAATTGCAGTTCATATTTTATTCAACACAAATATCGATATAATTATTGAATACAAAAGTTTCAAAACAAAAATAGTTATCATTCAAGCAGGTTATTTAGAGTTCCAAAAACTGCACTAGATACCACAAACATATGAACCGAACTCTACACCCTAAACGCAGACAAACATATGAATACCACAAATATATAAACTTCAAATATTATATCTCAATTCAACGCCCCAAACAACCACTAAATAACAAAATTCAAACATGTGATGAATTATAATAGGCCACTCCATCCACTTGGAGTCAAATATTCAAACACGCCTTAATCTCTATCAAGTATCAACCAGCCAGCATCTCGTAAAATATGTATCCTAATAGTTATGAAAATGTTCACTTCCTAACTTCATTTGCACTTGCCTTCAATTACCGTTGATGGTGATTAAGAAAATCTATCTATCCCTAATAAATACAAAATATAAATTTGGAGTAACATCAGTGGTGAGAAACTACTAGCCACATTGTGGCGGATTCAGCTAAAAATTTCTAAAATCACTTTTTATTTGTCTCTTCATGGACTTAGTTTGTGGTCAAGAGTGTTACGAATTAATATTGTTGTTACAATTTATTTCATTCCAAAATAATAGTCAAAATCATTTACATAAATAATTGTTGTGCATCAATTGGTCATGTCAATTTATACGAATGATGTTAAAAATACTTGTCATCACATTAATTTTATCTTATTTTAAAAAAATAAAAATGAAACTTTTTCAAAGTCTAGAAATATAATTGATACTTAAAAATAAAATTTCAAAAAAAAAAAATCATGAATATTTTATAATGTCAGGTTTGTTAAGAAAAATATGGAAATAAGGGAAGCTATGAAGCTGAAGGGTTTTGATGGACAATATCCAATAGTTAATTCCTAGACGTTTGAGATTAAAATCTACTTAACAAAAAATTTCCATATGTTACCAGCAGGAGAAGCAAGCAAATTTTTTCCTATGCCTTTCTCCCTTTGATGGCTTGGCTACACCTTCTTGTAAACATACAACATTTCTTGAAGTCCCCACTGTTTTACCTTTTTAGTGAATTTCAAATATACCTCTGTTTAAGATGATTTCTTTTTCTTCTCCTCCTTCAATGAGAAACAAACAAAATTTCCCTCGTCTTCCATTTCAGGTGGTAGAGAGAAACAGTGAGAGAGAGTTTCAGTGGTGAAGAGAGACGTGTGACGACCAAAAGATGGAAAACCCTAACTTTAAGGGACAAACGAAGGTCCGATCCGAACCAAACCAGCTCGACTCAGATCAGTTCGGTTTCGTCCTACCCTTTAATAAAAATGACTCAAACAAAACGGAAAATTCGGGTCAAGTCGGTTCACTTATTTTAAAACCATCATTTGCTACAGTATTTACTATTTACTACAGTTTTTACTATTTTACATTCATCATTTTTTTTATTATTTGCTACAATGTTTACTATTTCCTTCTTAAACTAAAACAGTTTACACCTCACACACATATTATTATAACCCAAATTAAAATAATTTATACCCCACACGCAAACTATCATAACTCAACTATAATAACCTAAGACTAATAACTAACTCATTGTCTCAAATGTCCCTTTGTTTTTTGTCATGATCAAGTGAGCAAATCTATTTTAAGGAATATGTATTGAAAATCATAAATTTTCTTTTTGTTACTATTATATATTTCATTGTTCTCTTATAATTAGTATAATGTTACTTCATTTATTGTAACGATTGGATCCTTACACATTATGATCTGACCGCTACGACATGCATACTTAGACTTTTCTATAATGAGATGAGTTTTGGTAAAAATCTCAAAAGAACATTTCTAAGATTTTATTAATTAGATAGAAAAACTCTATAAATAATTTATTTATCAAAACACCAGGATCCATAAAACATTAGCGTGGTGGTACAAAATGCATGTGCCTATAATAGTGAGTTTGATGGTTAGCCATTTGTAGCAGGACGTCCAATTTCTGTATCTAGGCTGTGTTCCTTACCTACAAAGTCTGTAAAAATATGAGATGAGTTATCTATAATTATACCTTAGTTAGTAGTTCTCAGTGTAGGTTTAGTTTACCAAATGCAACAATCCACAAGCAATGTCATTGAAAAATATGTGGTGGACGAAAACGTTATAATAAATTGTGGTGGTGGTTATGCTTCCACATAATCTCTCCCCCTGATAGGAAGAATGAGGACGCTAAGCGAAACTTAACCCATCTGATGATTAGCGGGTCATTGGCAGTCAGTAAGGGCTAGAGTCGCCATCCCACATCACCATATTAGCATAAAACGAATATTGGACATAGAGGGTGCAACATCATACCCTGCTAGTCCCTAGCATAAACATAACGTAAATTTTAGGCCTGGAGGGGTGCAACCATACATGCCCTTACCATCCCGAAAGCATAAATTTTCTCCGCCCTGATAGGAAGATTGAGGACTTAAGTGGAAAACTAACCCATCTGATGTTAGCGGGTATGCAGTCAGTTAGGGCCAGAGTCGCATCCAAACATTCAACCATTAACATAAACGTAAGATTAGACTGGAAGCATAACTTACACTTAATTAAAAACTTTGATTTTAACGTAATCGTGAACAAACATAATGCATGGGGTCCCTTGTAGAGAAACGTGTTCTAAACATGTAATGCATATAACAAATTAACAAAACCATGCAACATAATAAAGGTACACTACCATAGAACACTTAAAAGAGAGGGTGAGATAAACTACTTACTGTGATCTAGTTATTCTTTTTTATTCTTTATGATTTGATCAGTAGAGCTTTCCCTTTTTAAACTAGAAGGAAATTTGGGCAGCACCTTACCCGAGCTTTTCTCTTTTAGCCTTACAGAACTTCCTCACTCACATTTACTCTTTCACACAATTCTTTGTTACTGAAATTTGTTTGAGAATAGGTTAAATCTTCGGCAAAGGGTTCTATTTATAGTAGTTTTCAGCTCTTCTCAATGTGACAAATCATAGTACAGGTGGCTTCTTTAAAATTACTTAGGGTTTAAGGATTCCTCTCAATAAGACACCTAATCTTGGCTAACGTTTGCCCTTACGTCATCATTCTTTGTTTGTATTCAATTTTACGGTTTCTCTATGTATAATCTATAAGATCGTGGCCAAATTCAACGCATAATCCACGCTTCTGTCCAAATCTAGCTCTCTTTGTTCTCAGAATCTCGCTCTCTCCAGCTTTCTCGCTGGTTTGGCTCTCGCGACTCCCGCTCTCGCTCTTGCTCTTGCTTTCACTCTTGCTCTCGCTAAGAATCTCGCTCTCTTTACTCTCGCTCTCTCCAATGTTCTCTCCAATCTCGCTTGTTTTCACGCGTGGTTGCCTTCACTGCTTGTGGATTCCACTTCCTCTTTTTAACTCTTTCAAATTTTAAAAGTATATGGACAATTAATTCACCTCCAATTCTTCCAATGAGCAGTGCCCAAACAAAAAGTTATCTACTGCCCGTTGTCTCCTGAATTAGCTAGCGTCCAACTTCTAATTAATCTTCCTTGATTCTGCTCCCTTATTCATTATTTTTTGGATAATGAATAAATTTCCAATTTCCAATTATTCATTTTTTTCCTTCTAAATTTCTGCCCCTTTAAATAAAATTTTGTCCTGCTTATTATTTGACATTTAATTTTCTGTATGCGTACAAATCTAAAAACAATTATTGATTAATCAATCATATGTTTATGTTTGTTATGTCGAAATTAAAATATATATATATATGTGTGTGTGGAATCTTATGCTTAAAAAATTGTTAATCGACTATAAATAGTAAATGAATTAATTTATTAATCATCAATAATGAATTATAAATTAAAAGGTAAAAGTAACTTTTAATATAATATGAAATAAAATTATTAAACTCATTTTTTAATGCGTTTGAAAAGTTCATCACATAAAAAATAAAAATAAAAATTAACTTGAAAATCTTTAGAATTCAAGTAGTTAAAAAGTTAATGCTTCCGAAATGAGCCAAATAATTTAATAGATCCTTTAAGAAAAACATTTTTAAGATAAAAAAATGTTAGTACTATATATTTTAAAAATGTTACATTAAAACAAAAAATGTAAACAAAATGTATGATGATGTGATTTTAATAATTCTACAGAGATTAAATAATTAGAATGTGAAAAGCTATAATAAATTAGTTCTAAGTATAGCTTTTTTATCTAATTGTATTTAATCATAGCATACGAACAACTTAGAATTAAGTTATAATCTTTTAAGTTTCTAAATTTATCTGTTCTATTAATTTAGAACAATATGAAAGCTGAAGAAAATATTTAAGACTTTAATGACAGAGTAAAAGATAAAATTCTTATAACTCTTGTTAGTAATTATTTATACATAAACAAAAATTTAACTCTATATACTTTGTACAAATTTATTTTTCTTTTTGTTCATAATGATGATGAGTTATAATATTACATTTTTACAATTGCATTACTTATTAATAATAAAATAATTTTATCTATTGTATAATATGTAGTGACTTATATACATAAAACTACAATTTCTTCTTATAATATAAAACAAAGTAATAGAAATATATATCACGTAGTTAAGCAAAAAGATTGATTTTTTACTAATAAAATTAAATGATAAACTTATTTTTATGGACTAAAATGAGTCATTTAAGAATGAAATCTTCCTGCATAAATTTATGTATTTAAAAAAAAAAAAAACCTAACGTTTAGGTAATAAATTAATTAGAAAATAATTATTAAATTACATGTTCGGAAATGATTTTAAAATCATCAAGATCACTTTTGTCATTGTTCGACAAGATTTCCAGAGAAATTTAATTCATGGGATTTGAACTTTGCATTTATATTAATTTTAGTATAGTATAGTGAGTATCATCTCTAATACATGATCCTCTTATACTTTCTCTCGAAAATAAACTTTAATCTTCAAGCTCGTTGATCTTCCTGGATGATCGGCCTTCGGACTTGTTGATCTTCTTGGAGGATCAGTCTTTGGACTTGTTGATCTTGTTTAATAACTTGGACTGGCCTCTAGCTTGTTTATCATCTTGGAGAATCAACCTTTGGACTTGTTTATCTTGTTGAACACTTTGGATCGGTCTCTGGCTTGTTGATCAACTTGGATCGGCCTCTGACTTGTTGATCAGTTTGGATCGGCCTCTGACTTGATCAACTCGAATCAGCTTCTGACTTGTTGATTAGCTTGGATCGATCTCCAACTTGTTGATCGGCTTGTGAACCTTTTCTTAAGTTTGAGGAGATTGAACTTCAGGTTGTGAAGATATAGTTAATTTGTTGAAGTCTTCTAATCTTTGAAGTTTCAAATAGTTTAGATCTTTAATTCTTCAGAGTTTGAGTGTCTTAGTTTTCGAAACTTGAGAAACTTCAGTCTTGATCCTTGAGAGCTTGAGAGTGTTGGTTTTCAAGACTTTGAAGCTTCAAATTTTGGAGCTTGAGAACTTAGAAGCTTCAAACTTTAGAGCTTGAGAACTTGGAAGTTTCAGCCTTCAAAACTTGAAAGCTTGGAAGCTTCGATCTTCAATTCTTCAAACTTCAATCTTCAAAGTTTCTAATCTTCATAGCCTCCTATCTTCACAGCTTCCAACCCCACAAAATGAGAGGGAAAAACCTCTATTTATAGAAGTTCCTCATGGGCTTTACATGGACTTGGGTCTAGTTGCTTGTTGGGCTTGGGCTAAAGTTGGGCTTGGGACCAGTCTTTCCTTTGGCCCAAGTTTTTGTCATCGGCTTAAATTGGGTGTGGACTCTAGACCCAAGTGACTTTAAATTACTCAACCCCATCCAATTTATAATTTTCAAATAATTTTGAGCTTTCGTTGTGATGAGTGGCAAAATTTAATTGGTTGAAATTTCTTATTCAACAAATGTCCCTTTTCGAGATTTATACATAGACAAGTGAATCTCAAAAAAGATCCTTTGAAATCAAAGTATGATTTTGACTTCTTTAATTTGATGCATCATCTTGATCAAAATATGATAATTCAACTCAAAAATTTGATTTGAAATTTTGTTTGCTTGACAGATTTTTCGTCAAATAAATAAAAGATGAATTTTAGTGTTTGACTTTCTTATTACCAAGTAAACTTTAATTTGAACTAAATTAGAATTTATATTCCACTTTAATTGCAAATTAAATTTTGAGTAGTATCCCAAATTCTACCAATATTTTTCTTTTTTTGACTTTGGAATATACTCAATTCTTGATGCAAATTTGATGTAGAATTTCACTCCAACTTTGGTTTGGAGAATTTTTGGAGTGTGTTCATATTTTGATTTAAGAAAACACTTAAATTACACCAAGGTTGTGACATTAGGATAAAATTTTGTTGGTACCCATATCTTAGGCTTGGATTTGAAATGCTAATTTTTGTATTATTCCAATTTTGACTTGACTTTGTCAAACTTTGACTGGAGAATATTTAATTTCGAAAATAATTTGAATTTAATCCAAAATTTGGCTTGAATTTGAAATAAACTCCATGAAGCTTTGAAATGTTGTAATACATCTCCGTTTTGCCTTGAGCTGAGATGAAGGGTCAAGCAGAATTTCGGCTTGGATTTAATTTGAATTTTACTCCAAAATGAGTGGAATTTGTGACCTACCAGGATAATTTGAAATTTTTCCTAAATTTTGGCTCAGTAAATGAAAAATATTAAACTTTTAATCTTGAACATTTGACTTGAGAGTAGAATCACAATTTTAACTCAAATATAATCTCAACTAGGGTTGGCAACAGAGTCGGGGCGGCGCAAGGGGACTCCCCGTCCCCGTCCCTGCGAGGGTATTTCTCCCATCCTCGTCGGGAAAACGGGTCCCCACGGGGACCCATCCCCCGCTTTTATATATAATAAAAAAAAATTAATCAGGGATGGGAACTTAGGGACCCAATTAGGAGATCGGGGATTCCCCGTTGTCAACCCTAATCTCAACTACCCAAACTTTGGAAGATTTGGTTGAAAAAAAAAATCTAGTCCAACAATTTATTAGAGTTCAAATGTTGGTTGCAATTCAATACTCCCTCCTATACTATGAAGCACAGATACTTCATGTGAGGCAAAGAATCCGTATCAGACATGTATCAGATACCGATACTTCCAGATACTTTCCAAATACGTATCTAATATGTGATTTGACGTATCTATTTCCACGCATATTTTTTTTTAAAGAAAAAGACGAGCAACTCATCTAATCTATTTCAATCTAAAACTAGGCAACCTATTTAAAAACCTCAATACTCGAGTCCAAAACTAAAAGGAAAAAAGAATAACAGACCAAACCCTAGACTAGAATCATCTAATCTCCATCTTCACATTCAAGTCCCCACAAAGTCCACCAAAATACAAACCATTTGGATATCTTCAACAATTCAATGGAGAAGTTCTTCGTTTATCTTCATATTTCTCCCTCTAATCTTCTTCTTCTTTTTCTTCTTTGCAATATGAGTCATTTTTCTATTGCATTTTATTAACTATTATACTTCAACACCTTAGATGTTGGTTTTTGTATTGTATTTCAATATTTGTATTCTATTTTGTACTTTTGTTATTAATTTGTATGCTAAACTTATCTATATCATGGATTTTTTTAAAAGAAAATGTATCTTCAACATATCAGTATTCTCGTTTTTTAGAAATATATATATTAAAAATATATATATATAATGACGTATCCTTAGACGTATCCATATCTTAGTATTTTAGAAATTGACGAATCGTCATATCCGTATCGTATAGTCATATCTGTGTTTGTGCTTCATAGCTCCAATATATAGATGTCTACATTGGTATTGAAATCTCAAATGAAAAGGGAGTTCTTCAGCCATTTTATTTGGTTTGACCAATAAACATTTTTTCGATTCTTTTGTTTCAGAACTTCTTCCACTACTTTTTTAAATCTTCTTCTTCTTCCTTTTTTTTTATTTCATCAGCAAGCTTTCAACCCCTTTTTTTTCTTCATCATCTCTTCTTTTTGTTTCAAGATGTTTATTTTCTCTTTTCAATTTTCCCTTTTTTTCTATGCTTTTCATCATTCTTTGAATGCTTTTTTTTTTATTTGAGTGAAATTTCACCGGGGTCATAGTTTGCCTGGAGGATTTGGTTGCGATTTCATATCCACCATCTATCAATAGGAATGGATACAACCGAAATTCTTCAATTTTTCAAGCAATTAAAATGTTTGATCCTTGTTGAGAAAAAAAGAAGGAAAAAAAAGACTCCCTCTTTACTATTTTCTTTTTCTTTTTTAAAAAATTTTTCTTTTATACAACTTCGAAGCTTGCTACCGAGAAACTCATTCACCTCTCAAATTTTCTTCTTCTTTAGCATTAATGTGCAACCTTTTCCTTTTATTTTAGTCTTTTTTGGTTTCTTTACTGAAAGTGAAGCTCGGCCCTTGGGAACTTTGATCTTCAATTCTTCTTAACTTCAATCTTCAAAGCCTCCTATCTTCAGAGCTAGTCTCCACATTCAACTCCCCAAAATGAAAGGGGAAAGCCTCTATTTATAGAAGTTATGGATTTTATATGGGCTTGGGCCTAGTTGCTTGTTGGGCTTGAGCTAAAGTTTGGCTTGAGGCCAGTCTTTCCTTTGTCCCAAAGTTTTTGCCATGAGCTTGACTTGGGTGTGAACTCTAGACCCAAGTGACTTTAAATTACTCAACCTGATCTAATGTATAATTTCTAAATAAGCTTCGGCTTTCGTTGTGATACATAGCAAAATTTAATTGGCCAAAGTTTCTCATTCAATAGTCATTTTTAAAATCACTCAACAAAACACTTTTAATCACTCAAAATTAACTTAGTTTTCAAGTTCACACATCTAAATGCAATTTTCATGTCATCAAAATTAGTTTTGAAGGATTAAAAATATGTTTCACGATGATAGAAAATGACAAAAATGATTTTAGCCATTTTAAAATCAAGCATGCCATGAAATTATATTCACATTAGCTCACAGAAAATACAAAAAATAAAGTATTTTAAATTTGGTATATTAGTTGACTAATATATTAAAGAACGTGGGTTTGTTAAAAGGGCAAAATTGAAATATAGAATAAATTTAAATTTAAATTTGAGAATTGTCATATCTACAATTATCCGCGCCCCTAATTATACATTTAAAACTTGCCGCCCAATGCAATTTCCTTAAAATTAATCTTATCTAATTTTAAAATAATATATTAAATAATATTTTGTCCAAATTATTATAAAATTATATATTTCAATTTATTTAGAAAAAAAAAACTACACATGCACCAACACGTTGTAAAACACTAGTAACATTAAATGAACCAAGGTACATAAAATGGAGTTATTCAAGCCCCGTTTGATAGTCATTTGATTTTTTGTTTTTGTTTTTGAAAATTAAGCCTATTTCATCCACATTTCTTATAATAATTTACTTCTAAAATATAATTGTTGAATTCTTAGCCAAATTCCAAAAATAAAACTTTTTAAAAGCTATTCTTTTTAGTTCTCAAAATTTGGCTTGATTTTTTAAACCATTGGTGAAAAATAGAAATGAAATGAAAATAATGTCCATAAGTTTCATTGTCAAAAACAAAATAGTTACTAAACGGGTTATTATATGACACCCATCCCGTTATTTAAAATTATTATATATTAAAGCAGATGAAGAAAAGATGAACAATACCCACACAAATACCTTTGAACGAGATTATGAGAGCATTGAATCAGCAATAGCAACCGTCTGGAAAATGCTGTCGCCTTTGACTGTCATCTTCTTTCCACGTTTCAATTGATCTCCAAAAGTCGGCATGGCACCTACTAATTTTTTATTAGCTGAAAGTATAATTCCCTTTATTTTCTATCAAATATAAGGCAATAAACTATTGAAAAGCTCCATGCAGTTTTCAGTTACCTACAATAACAATATCGATATGTTTTCTTCATCAAAGATAATTCATTTACAACCTACTTAAGAAAATACAGTTGTAACTCACGATTTTTGTGGTTGTACTTGATCTAATAACAAAAATCACCGTGTAACAAATTAGAAGATACAAAAATGGCAGCATGGCTAATAGCCCAAGTAATTCCCACCTCCTAAACGTCCCAAATTTCTACAGTACGGCTGGACATAGGGTCTCTTGGTGAATCCCTCATCATCGCATCAACCCTGCAGCAAACGTTGTTGAAAGCTGTCTAATTTACTTGATAATAGCACGAGCACTTTTAAGTAATTTAATAGAGTAGCCCATTATGCATAGTTAAGAAAATCGGACAAAGTAATAGGACTCCGATCTAGCATGGTCCATAAATATTTTGTTCTTAGTTCATGGTCTTAGAAATATAAAACATATCATTAACCATGTCGTAGTCAAACTAAACAAATGGTTTTCCGTAGTTTTTGTTAAATGCGGCTAAAGTTTCACAAGGGCTACTGACAAGTACAAAAAAAGTAGATAAAAGATTATTAGTAAACAATTGGTTTTCTAAAAACAGAAATAGAAGCAAAAATTGCAATCAAGTTCATTCATTTTTCCATGAAAAGTGGCTTCAAATTTGGGGAAGAGTACCAACCGTGCAAGTTCGGGGAGTAACACCTTGTCTAAAATATTTTTGACTTGAGAGAACGTCATATATCTACTGAATGATCTCCTTCAGAGAAAGAACATCATCACGTGGATGGGCGTTCTCCACTCGAACTTGTACTTCATCTCCAATTTGTGCTCCAAGAGATACCCACGCAGATGCTTGAATGCCCACCTACAAATTCCGAATACATAAGATACAAAATATGATGATATTTATATTTAGAGAGACTATACGCACCTATAAAACTTTATACACGTTTTATTTTATTTGAGCAATGGATAAACGAAGGAATCTGACAGTGAAACTGATGATGGGAGAAAAGAAAGTCATTTCTGCATGCATTTGATATTGTCGTATGCTTATAAAGCATCACGTGGGGGCAGTTTATCTCTTGGTTCATGGGCCAAACCCATTAACCAGGAGAGGCTATTGACAGTTGTCAATAATCAGCAGGATGCAAAGAGGCGAGCAACCAGTGAAAGAAAAAAAAAATCAGACGAGGATCAAATCAAATTCAAACATGTGGAAAGATGAGAATTTCCTTTTTTTCTTCGTCAAGTGCAAGTCAATCTTTAAGAATGAGGCTTACATCAAGATCAGAAAGCTGTTATCAATCAATCCTCACCTCAACCAACAGCAGGGCTGCAATTCGATCTTTAATAAACCGAAGAATCAATGCCCGATATCTATTTTCTTTTGGTTGCCGTCTCAAGTACTCTAATACCCAATAACGAAGACTAATGCTTGAGAGCTTCTTTGCCAATTTAGTATTTATATTTACAGTTGATGCCATCCCTTCCAATTGACCATGGGAGTACGGAGGAGAGTCGCCTCTTAGGAATGCCTTAACCTACGAATAAATATAAGATCAAAACCAAGTTAAAAGAACATAAACTCCATCTACATAGTCTTGAAATGAATGATTACTAATTATGCAACCAAAATCATACGCATAACAAGATGATATTATGAGTATGGTTGCAATGGTAGTTAGTGAATCAACGATTGTAAACTGAAATTCCTGACGGTAATGAGCAAGTAATACAAAACTAATACGTTAAAAAAGATGACACTACTAAAGCTGCAAGCTTCAACAGTTAGTTCCCCGCAGATTGCAGGTGGCAGAGAGAACCAGGGAACCATTAAGTGTGAGCAATAAATGTGTTTCAGACAACAGAATCGTCTATGAGGAATGAGGTCCAATAATATATAATATTTACATAAATGTACATGCATACATCTATTACTATATTGCAATGCGGACAACATAATACTGTTCTCATCTTTTCTCAAGGAAGGACAGAGCATGTCCACGACAAACGGACATTGCAAGCTTGATTTCCAAAAAAAAAAAAAAAACAAACGGGGTCCGCGGACCATAGGAAATTAGAAGAAATACCTGATAATGTGCAAGAAGATCCAAATACCTACGGATGGGAGATGTAAATTGAACATAACCAGGTATTCCTAAAATCCCATGGCGTATAGGCTTCCTGAAGTCAATTTCAGCAGCACGCATTGTTCTAACTATTGCAGAGCTCCTAACAGGTCCTTCTGGAAGATGTGAAAATGCAGATACATCTACGTTTGTTTGAGGTTGTCCTCTGTAAGGTAACGGAATGTTATTGCGAGATCCAAAAGTGGCTATAACTTCTCCACATAGGATCATCATCTCAGAAACAAGTCGCATGGCAGGGTCAGCTTGGTTTTCCACATAGAGATTGATTTCAGGATCCACGTCTTCTGGATTTGGTACTTTTATTCGTGTCTCCAAAGAAGCCATGTCGATTGCACCCTGAAATTTTTATAATATGACACCAGAACATGGAAGGCAGATAATAACTTGCATCAAAAACTAACAAAAGTAAATCTTCTAGGAACAAAATCCCATCAAACTTGTCTATAAGAAGTCCAAAAGGGTTTCTAATTAAACAGTCCTTAACAGAGAACAATTATTAAACAACCAACATTCTCGCCAATACTTTAAGCCACTATGAACCCTTGAATGAAAATGATATCTGGCTATTAAGGTACCTGTTGCCTCCGCCAAGCTAATCGCAAAGTTGCAGCCTCAGATAGAATTTTAAGTTCGGCCTCCTCTTCCAAGTTCAAACTAAGCAGCTCCGACGCACTTTCATATGTCAGCATGTAAGTTGGTTTGATGATTGAGTTTTCCACAGAGTATTCTGCAATGCTATTAAGGCAAAAAGTGTTATCGTTTACATGTTTGCTTCCTTAGTAAAGACATCTTCATGAATGCCATAGTTTCAAGAAAGCAAAAATTCCATTCTACAGTATGAGCAGATAAAGATTTTTCCCCATCTCTCTTAAATAAAAACTCAAACAAACAAAAATGGCAAGCACGAACAGGAAGAGCACGGCAATAGAAAGTACACAGATAAATGCAATTAAGAGATCTCTAGAAAGAAAAGGAAAGAACAATAATGTGCCAGCAACAACAGTAAAACTTTCACATATGATTTTACTATTTGAACACATAGAACCACGAAATCTTCTAGTTATATGATATCAAAAACAAACTTCACAAACTGCAAAACCCAACAGAAAAAGTAAATGGCCAAAAATAGCTTCTGAAAGGCATACAACCATAGACAATGTTTCTTTTTTTCAAAACTGAAATTTAGTGGGACGCCACGCACCTTATGAAAATTTGTTCCCTAATATAACATTTCCAGTAAAGTATTCTCACATATTAAAATACAACAAGTTAAGCACAAGCTTTGTTTTCCATCAGAATAGCAGACAACAGCATTTCTTGGGAAGAAGTCTCATAATAAAAACTAGGCACGTAAACAAGCTTCACCTTCCATCAGAATGAAGGACAACAGATACAGTAACTGCATTGCAAATCTCTCCCTGTTTTAAACTCATTCCATCCATTGCAAGTTTCTCTGGAAACATAGGATATGTGGCTGTTGGAAGAAATATAGAAGTTCCTCTTTTCATGGCCTCCCTATGAATGATAAACAAAAGGAAAGTCAGCATGGTGAAAAACACTACAAGAAGTTTAAGCTTTAAGGATCACCTGTCTACTGTGCTTCCTGGTCGAACAAATCTAGCTGGATCAGCAACATGAATCCATATTTTAATTCGACCATCTGATAGTCTCGTTGCACTCAAAGCATCATCAAGCTAAAATATAGCATGATAAGAACGTGAGGTGGAAATCTCCGAAAATTTCATGCAAGAATTATACAAAAGTAGAAATTCAAAATCATCACATTCAGAGTGAATAGACTAACTAAATGAAAATTACAGAATAAATTATAATTGAATTAAAAAAGAAAAGGAAACAACAATCCAAATAGGATATACTTTATAATTTTAATACTATCACCTCATCTGCTTCATCAACATCAATGGCATAAACCTTAAGATGTGTGAGATTCTTCCTGTCAACCTAAACAAAGAGGGGAACGTATGAAATTAGCAGTAAATCATGAACTACTAATGAAGATTTACAAGCCTTGGATGGGATTTAACAGTTGACAAATTTATAAGGTTCTATCATGTAACACACAGGGAAGCAAGGGAGAATCTCAAATGACACAGACATAACATATTATATTATTATCACATGTAAAAAAATCAGTGATGGAACCTGACACTACCTCATCGGGATCAGATGCCTCCAGTAAAAGTGATTCTGCAGCTGCTATAATCTCATCTGAATGAACTGTCCGAATATTGAGCTTCAGAAGATCAAGATTAACATGGCGAGGGAAATACCCTATGTCTATGAGAAGATTTACTGCTGATAATGCTGTTTTCACCAGTCCCATTGCCTTGAGAATCTAAAGAAGAGATTATCAAACATACTAAGGGCAGTGAATGATAAAAATGTACTTTTCAATCATCAAGCAAATCACATTAAAGGAGTACCATCCCAGCTGTTTTCCTTTGTTCAACATCCCTGCAAGCATCAATAGCATAAGCTTCAAGAGACTCAATCTTGTGTCTGGTTTTCTCTTCAGCTGCCCAGAATGATTTAGGTAGTTTGGACTTCAAAGGCATTGCCTTGGCAGATTTCAATAATTCTACAAACTCTTGTAGTTCTTTCTCAGCTGCCTCCTTCACAAGCTTTTTACGTTGAAGTTCTTCAACCTGGCTTTCAAACAAAAAGTTAGAAAATATGACTCAGAAAAACACTGAATCATCAACGGATGATTGATAAACAAATGCATTAGCCCAAATATTGTCCATGTGACAGATAATTTAATGTAAGACAAAGAAGAAAGAGTGAGATGTAAAAAAGGATAAAGACGATTCATTAATGCAACTAAAAACCTGTTTATCACCTATAAAAAGCTTCGAGCAAATTATCGGTAAAAAAAGAGTACAAAAATAGTTGAGCTATCATAAAATTCTAATAAAGTACATTGACTGATGACTCTGCATTGAGGGATGAAACTACACAGGGATTGGACTTAGGGCAGTATTATCTGATATCATTATGGATCCGTTCTACTGCACCACCATCATGTCAAAGGAGCATAGAGGAGGTTATGTAACAGGAAGCAATAATGTGACAGAGCTTTACAAGCAGAGAGTAACACCAATATGATGCAAATGCACAAAATACCAAAGAAGAATGAGAAATTGAGAACATTAGATTTAGTAGTAGGGCACACGTGCGGACGTACCCCAAGAGACCTAAAATTCTTAAGGGGAGTGTGTGTGTGATTTCCAGAAGTTGCTTTGAACATATTGTTTTATATGGTAATAAAAATCAATTTCTATATAGCCTTTAACTTAAATTATTTTCAAATATACCTTGTTTAATGATCTTTGAAACAGGTAGCAGTAAAGTAAACAGGCTTGGAATCAATGATATTGCCAATGGAGAGAGAAGAACGAAGAAAAATTATAAATCTTACATTAGAAAACATCTCTTTAATGGGTACGAGAGATGGCCTTGGAATCAATGATATTTAATTATCCAGGATTGATAAATTGGCACCACATAAACTTAAGAGTAAACTCAAGAAAGCTCTAAATACTTTCTACCAAATTATCATCCTTTACAATCTGCATTTGAACATTCTATATCTTTTGAAAGAAGCAATTATTAGTTTCCAATTGTTCTTAGAGCATGTAAGTTTCAGAAAGCACCACCATAAGAATCTAGTAGCTGGGATCTAATCGTTAAATAAAAGAAAGTTTTGAATTAAAATATAATGCGTACTTGGTCAGTAGGCCTTGGACCATAAAAAGATCGCGAACCTTTTGTCTGCAGAACAGTGAAGTATAATTCATCTCTTGATAACAACAGATGTGCACAATAGCTATCAAGAGGCTCTGCACTCCCAAATATGATCTGTCGAAGGAGCTATAGTTAGTGATAGAACGATTGCCAAATGATCTAGGACACCCAGAAAATAGATAACCTCAGCTAATTCTTCGGTAGTCACTGCCTTATTTTGTTCAAGAAGCTCAAGCCATGCAAACTCCAGTAGTGTCGGGTCCTGCACTCATAATTATTGGCTCAAATCAGACTGTAAATCACCACCAGTCAGCATGACATTGGGTTTATTTTCAGGCAAAGAACAAACCAAGTTATCCTGAGCTTTCTTAATGAAGTCTGCAATTTCTGTATGCTCAAAATTTTCAACACCTGGAACAATGTATGTAATTTGTTGTGGCTTTATAGATGATGTGACACCATTCTGCCAAAGAAAAGTGATGGACCAAGAGAAAATTAGATTTATGGACTGAATAATTTGCTGCAGCTTTTAAAAATTATAATAATAAGCCATGAATCAACCTAGTAGCCTATTCAAAATGGTGCGCTAGTTGTTTTTACTAGAACCTGATCGAACACCGTCCAGTTTTTTTTCCCATCAGGTTTCTGAGCAACTGCAAGTAATACCCTCTCCGAATCCTTCTTGAACTCCAGCAACAGTCCCTTTTCCAATGTTCGGTTCACAAGCTTATCTTCAATAAGCTCTCCACTGCCCATGCCCACCAATCCCATTCTGGATACATAAATTTTCTCTTGCTCATTATTGGGAAATAAATTGGGGGGAAAAAAACCTGTTCTAAATGCTCAATTTCCAGATGATCATACGAAACTCAAAACAGTATACTCTTACTTTGAGAAATTTATTGCGGTTATTTGACAAAATAACAGAGGGAAGATGAAATCCAAACCATAGCACATATTTCAGCTTAACTATATAAGAAGAAATAGAGAATGTATCATCAAAGCAAAAACTGAATGCACAAGATACTAGAAGGAAAATACAAGAATTGAGGAGCAGAAACGTACTTAGCGAAAGCGGAAACTCTCTGTCGCCTGCGCAAAGCTTCAAGCTCTTCGTAAACGTTTTCGACAATACTGTACAAGGAGTAGAATCGACCTCCGCCATTCCTAAAAACTTGGTGTTTATGCCATAATACAGGAGACCTACATCTTAATTTCGAGCTCCAACGGAACTGAAGGTTGCTGGGATTGAAGAGGCAGCATCGGAAGGCAGAGAGAGGCGGAGATGATGCAGAGCGGATGACCGAGCAAGTGTTAACAGCTCGCAACGCCATTATCGTTTGTGAAAGGAGAGAATCGAGGCTCATGCAGTTAAGAAGATTGAAGAATAGGGATTTATCGTTGTTCGGCGTCGGCCTGGAGTTGACATGGATTTGATTTTCTACACACAGAGAGAGACTGAGAGAGAGGGAGAGAGCGAAAATGTGAAGCAGAAGAACCGAGTTTGCACAGCTGATGATAAAGGCGCGCGATGGCTATGGTAGCTTTTGTTTATTTTTATTTTATTTTTCCGAAAAATGGATTTTTCCCCCCTTTTAGTTAAATCATCAAGGCAGCTAATTAGGTGATTTTTTTATCCGAATCACCCCTTTGGTACCCAAATGAAAATTAGTCTAACCTTTAAATACAAATGAATTTTGACTCTCTTTTTTTCCCATGTAAAATTACTACTTTGATCATACTTGAGGATTTTTGCTCTCGCTTTTCACTTCTTACTCCTTGTTATCCTCCTCAATTCACTTTTCTATGATCATAAATATTCTCGCTTCTCGCCTCCCTCTTCTTGTTTCTCGCCCTTCGATCCTCCTTCTCAATTCGCTTTTCTATGATCATAAATCTTCTCGCTTCTCACTTGTTCTCATTATTTCTAAAAAAATGCAGATTGAGCCTAAGAAGAATCGAAAGAATCAATTAAAGAAGAAGAATGATATTATATATATATATAGATATAGATATAGATATATTTTAATAAAAAGTTGCATAGTAGATTTAAAAGGGAAAAAAAAGTTGCATAACAAATAAGGAAGAAGCATAAGTTGAAATTTAGAACGAAGAACAATTTTGGTGAATGTTCACTTTCTGGTATTTTTCCACATTGCTAAAGGAATGCGGGCCTTTGGCCATTTATACAAAGAATGCCTGGGGCTCAATAATAATTAAAATAAATTTACAATAGAATAAAAATATCACAACAGTATTGGTAGAAAGGAATATTCTCTTTAACCAATTTGTACCCGCAAATCCTTCCAAAAGAATTTCTAAGATTTATCCCATTTGATTATTTTGGCATCGTGGCATTCTCCAGGTAAGTTGTTGACTATGTAGCTGATTGGCTTAGGTGTGTCGACATTCTTGACATCCTTGATACCTTCCCTCAAACAAGTGGATACTTCCAGAACACCGAGTTCGGAACGAAAGACATAAGAACTGGGAATGTGTCAATGGTCTCTACCAATTGACCTGAGGTAGGTACACATCTCACATCAATAAGTCCTTTGAGAACTCGATCTTGAATGAAATGGATATCTATCTCGATATGTTTTGCCCGGGCATGAAACATAGGGTTGACAGCTAGGGCCCCTACACTCAAATTGTCACACCATAGCACTGGTTTACCTTTTGGAGATATGCCTAATTCATTGAGGAGTTGGATCATCCAAGTGATTTTCTGCTATGGCATGACCTAACATCCTGTATTCAAATTCCGTGCTCGACTAGGCCACAATTGTTTTCTTTTTGGATGACCAAGAGACTAAATTATTCCCTAGAAATTTCAGTGAGCAGTTATCGATTTTTTGTCATTAATGTCGAAGGTCCAGTCAGCATTCGAGTAGGCTAATGTCACACCCTCTCCCAGACTACTCTCTTAGCGTAGGAAAAGACATGACTGCAGCAGTTATCAACTCTTTTATGACACTTACTGCCTACTAACTCTAGCGAAAAATAATCTGATACCAACATGCAATCTCATACACAACGGCTGCCTCTATGGCCAATATAAACATTAATTATTAAACACAAAACATTTACAGAGATTACAATACAAGTCTCATAAGTTTCGACACCCAAAATCTTAGTTCTTACATGAACAACTATAATATGTGTACAATATTTACAGTAACCACCTAGCTGACGGGTTACAATAACTCTTGTCTTTGAGTGACAGAGCAGATGCAGAGCTACCTTCTGAGGATTTGACCGCTACCTGGTGGAAAGAAAAACATTTGAAAACGGAGTGAGCTTGCTAGCCCAATGAGTGGCTTAAGAAAGAAAATTGATTCTCATGCATAAGTCTCAATAAAGAGATTATACTAAAACATAAATCTTTACAGTAACCTTGTACTAAAATAAAAAAAAAATTCCAAGCATAAAGCATGTAAAGTTGTTTTCATCATGAAACATTAAATTGTTACTTAGTCGATAATAACCCTGTTGTGGTTAAATCCCAACATCAACTGCTTAGTCAAGAGAGAACCCTTTTACTCAATCTCTGACTTTAAACTACCTACATGTACGTGATTATAAGTATCGTCATACCTTAGGTACTGCTGCTAAGATACCTTCTCAATGTCCCTCAGTATCGAGCTGCTCGGATACCTTCTCAATGTCTCTCAGTATCAAGCTTAAAGTATACTAGTCATACTATGACTTTCTATTTAAAGCATGCAAAGCAAAACGCATAGAAAACATGTCTTTAAAGGTTCTAACGCATGCTTTGTGTATTTAAACACATAAATAGTTTTTCAATAAACTTTCATACATGGCATGCATTTGAAACATAACTCATAGTTTGCTTGGAGAACTACTTTGTAAAACTAGCTAGCATGAGAATAATCTTTCTTAAAACATAGTTTCTTTAAAACATTGTAAATATCTAATCACTCACAACTTTTAGGATTACTCCTCAAAGGTTGATATGCTTCTAACACTAGTGTCAATCCTATGGACACAAAAGTATATATTTAGTTACTAGCATTGGTCTCCCTTTTGAGACTAACCCTCAAATAAGCTTTGCATTTTGCCTTCACCTAGAAGACTTTCACTCAAACGAATACCTTGTTGTAGATCTAGTACTTAGAAATTTCCTTGAGATTTTGGCTCTTGTCAAGCGTCCAAACACACTTCACAAACGCATCCCACTTGTTCAACCAACACTTGCTCTAAGTGTTCCTTCAGCCGCACATGGTCATCCACAAAGGCTGCTTATGCATCCAATACTTCAATGCAAGCCTTCCTCAACCCACATAGCAGGACCAATGCATAGGAGTGTTCAACCCTTTGGTCTGTCCGAGCGTCTACTTTGAGCTTCCAACTTACTCAACCCAAGCAGTTGTCTGCTTGTCCAGGAAATTCCAGATTCAACTTATGGAATTAATAACTCAAATTCTAGAGCTCATCTCAAGAAATTTCCTTCTATAAACTTGTTTAAAATTGTCTTAGGAAGCTTACCTTAAAATTTCAACTTCAAAATATTTGTGGTTTGTCCTGGAGCCTCAATTCTTCATCGACGGCCCGGATTCACCCTTGAACTAAACCTCTAGTCATTTTTTCCCGTCTCTGCCCTTATTCCGGTGAGACCTTCTTCCGGCAGCGTCATCTCTGAAACTAAACTCTTATAGTTTTCCAACAACACCAAGATCTCTCAATCTGCACGAAGGAATTGATCAAACTGAGCTTTTGAAGTTCAGCCTCCCTTTTTATACAGCTTCCTACCGCTTATCATTAAAGTCTGGCATGACAACTTCAGCTTAAATGGAGTTAAATCCAGTGCTTAGGACAGTTGTTGCCCTTAATTGATGGTTAAGACTGATCAATGCATGCTTCAATCATTTAGCCCAGAGCCCATCGCATAGCTCATCGTTCAGTGATCTCTCGTTGTCGCTTATCACCCAACGATCTCGCTGTCGCTCATCATATAGCNTAGCCCAGAGCCCATCGCATAGCTCATCGTTCAGTGATCTCTCGTTGTCGCTTATCACCCAACGATCTCGCTGTCGCTCATCATATAGCGCATAGCCTATCGCATAGCTCTCACTACCACTCATCGTATAGCTCTCGATGTTGCTCATCATGTAGCTCTCGTTGTCGCTCATCGTGTAGCGCTTATGCCTATCGTCTAACACATCACCCATCGTTTAACGTATCACCCATCGTCTAGCGCTCACGTCTATCATGTAGTGCTATCGTCTAGCGCATCGTTTAGCGCCGCATGTAGCTACATGATCGTCTGCGCACGCAACACTCCAACGCCCAACGCCCAACACCCACGCTTGTGCACACCTAATTCTGCTGCATGCATGCTAACCTCCAAAACTTGGTTGCCGCATGTCTTGTCCAACACATGGCTTTTCTTCACTCGGCCACACTTGCCCAACTAACCTCTCAAATAGGTAAAGCCAACGCCCTTGACTCAACTCCAATGCCTAGCACAAGGCCAACGCATGGGCAAACAATTAGCCAATTTTTTAGCTCCACCCAAGAGTCAAGCTTCCAAACTTAAACTTTTCTTCTAACATTTTACCTTTTTCCCTACAATTAAACATTAATTCTCACATTAACCTACTCACCATACTGGTCTCAGTAGAGAACATACACAAATAGAGAAATTAGGGCTCAGGGTTTACAACTAAGGTATCAAGTCCCGTGTTAGGTTGAAAGAGGATACCGAAGGGTTTAGTACTACTAACATATCACAATACCCTCTTAACAGATTGTCAGTGGACATCAAAGGCCTTTTGTAAGAATTGGCTTAGGTGATTTATCATATAGGCTACGTCAAGTCGTGTATTTGTGAGGTATTACAATGCTTCGATGGCACTTCGATAAATGAACAGATCATCCAAGGGTGTCCCATCTATGATAGAAATATGCTTCCCCATCATACTTGGAGAAGGAACAAGTTTCAGATCAGTCAGTTTTAGCTTAACAAGGAGATCATCAACATATTTTGCCTGATTGAGGACCAAGCCAGCATCCAAATAATGAACCTGTATTCCTAAAAAGTAATTCAGAGTACCTAGATATTTTAAAACAAACGTTTTATCTAGTTCTTGGATTAGCTGATCATTAGAGAGTCATCATTTCCTGTTAAGATGACATCGTCAACATAGACTAAAAGCAGTAGTGTTTTACTGGAGAAATTGAAAATATATAAGGAAGTGTCTGACCTGGAGTTTACAAATCCCTATTGTAGAATAGTGGTTTTTAATGTGTTGTTCCAAGTGCGCGATGCCTGTTTAAGGCCATAGATTGCTTTGTTCAGCTTGCACACATGCGTAGGAAACTTCACACTTTCATATTCGGGTGGTTGCACCATGTATACATCTTCTGTGAGAACACCATTTAGGAAGGCATTATTAAAGTCTAGTTGTCGTAATTGCCACCCGTTCGTTACCGCCATACTTAGAACAACTCGAATGGTATTTTCCTTGTCGATGGGACTAAAGGTCTTGAAGAAATTGATCCCAAGGATTTGATGAAAACCTTTTGCAACTAACCTGGCTTTTTATCTTTGAATGGACCCATCGACAATATGCTTTATCCGAAAAATTCATTTGTTTTCTACAACTTTGAAGTTGTCGAAGGAGGAACAAGTTGCCAGGTATGATTTCTAACAAGGGCAGAGTACTCACTGTCCATAGCTTCCTTCCACTGTGGAGTAGTAAGAGTGTCTTTAATTCGTGTTGGTTTAGTTGTGGTCCAATCACTCTTGGTCGTTAACATCCATGCCTTGGGTTTAAATATGCCCGCCTTTTCATGGAATATCATCAGATGAGAGGGCAGAGGAATTGTCAAAGAAAGAACCACAGGGGTACTCAGAGAGTAAGGAATAGGCTTTGAACAATAAGAGGTTTGGGTGGGAGATTCGGATGTATGTTCAGTGGGGCAGCTAGACAAAGGTGAGTGTGTAGGTGTTCTTGGATTATGTTCTGGAGGTGGGCTAGGACAATGTATTATTGGGCTGGGGCATGAGAAGCCCATGTTTAATGACGAGTCAAGTGGGAGTTGGGTTGGACTGGGCGTGATTTGAGTTTCTTGGGCTAAGGAGTTTATGGTTTGGTTGAGTTGGGATTCGTGGGCCTCAGGTGGGGATAAAGGTGGAGTTGGGCTTATTGGTATGGGCTAGTTGAGTGTGTTGGATATGATGGGTGGATTGTGTTGGTCAATTTAGGGTTGGGCTTGAGATATATTGTTTAGATGACTGTCGAACCCATTTGCAAAGGGGAATTCCTCCTTATTGAATTGGATATGCTGAGCGATGTAGATTCTTCTAAATTCATCAACACACTTATATCTTGTGTGCAGGGGACTTGGTCCTAGATACACACATTTCATAGAGTGATTTTGAAAGTTGTGTTTTCTGATATGGTCATAAGCAAGGAAAGCATGTGCATCCAAAAATTTTTAAACCTGAAACATCAAACTGATTGTTAAACATCAATTCAACCAGTGACTTACCTTGAATAACAGTAGATGGTAGTCCGTTTATTAGATATATTGACGTCTGAAATGCATCCTACCAGTAACGAAGGGATAAAGAACCTTGGGCTAAGAGTGTAAGACCCATTTCCACAACTTGTCTATGCTTATGTTCAACCTTTCTATTTTGAGCCAATGTGTACGGGCAAGTCAAACTAGACTTAATCCCTGGTGAACTGTACATTTTATGATCTTTAGTTTACTCTCCCTCATTATCGGATTGTAATGGTTTACTCATGGTATTAAACTGAGTTTGCACAACCTTTGTGAAGTGAAGAAACGCATCTAAAGTGTCAATTTTTTGTTTTAACGGATATATCCACATGTATCTACTGTAATCATCAAGAAATAATGCATAGTATTGAAAGCCAAAGGTTGACAGAATAGGGGCTGGTCCCTAGAGGTCAATATGAATTAGTTCAAACTTAGCCTTTGTTCTTGAAACGAAATTTGGAAAGAGTAGGGGAACTTACCAATTTGGCATAAATCACAAAAACCGAGTTCATTATTTCCTTTAACAGAGAGATTACACTTTTTAACTATTGAATTCAAAACTTTAGTGGATGGGTGACCCAACCTTCTATGCCATACAACTTTAGAAACTACAATATTAGCACTCATGTTGGATAGAACTAAGGCTATAGTTGCATTATTTTTGTTCAAAAGCTACAATTCCTTTTGTATTCCTCCTCTACAAGCATCAACTAACTTAGGCATCTTGAAGGCAATATAGACCATCTCTAAGCACTCCCTTCAGCATTGTGTTTCCCGTACCCTTGTCCTTAACAAGACAATAATTCCCTTGAAATTCAATGAATATATTATTATCATGAGCTAGCTTAGATACACTGATCAGATTTTTCGCTACTTCAGGTACACAAAAAACATTTTCAAGGCTAAAAGTGTTTATCCCATCCATTAGACAAGAGTTTCCTACACATTTTATCTTTAATTCTTTACCATTACCTACTGTTACAAATTTGTTACCTCTATATTCAGTTGGATTAGCTATTTTGATGTAGTCAACAGTGACATGATTCATGGCTCCGCTATCGACATACCAACTAGGATCATTCACCATTCCAGTGTTTGTTAGGAACCAGCTCCTTTGAGTGGACACAAGAGCTGTGGGATTTGAATTGCTAGAAGAGCCTTGACCATAAAAGTTTGAGGAGTTGTTGCGTTTCCCTTGATTTTGTTGACCACCAAATTCTTTGTTATACCTATTGTAACATATGTCAGCGGTGTGTCCAATTTTATCACATACCTAGCATATAGTTTTGTTGGTACCTCTTCCACCACCTCTGTTTCCATTGTTATTGCCTCTGTTCCCATTAAAACGTTATTGATTATTGTTTCATTGAGATGTTTGTCTATTTTCACCTGAATTTCTGCTATAGGCTACATTCACAGCAGCATTGTGACTAAAATCACCACTTACCTTTTGAGAATTTTGGTGATCTAATCATTTTTCATAAGACAGTAAATCACCTTGCATATCTAACCAGGATATAGCACCCTTACCTTAGATTCTAACTACTACTGGATTGTATTCCTCATTGAGTCCTAGTAAAACTTGTGACACCAAGGATCATGTACTCATAGGGCTGCCAGCCTGCCCTAGGTTGTCAACATGAAACTTCATTACATTAAGGTAATCACCTATCTTCATGTTACCTTTTCGTGTCTGTTGGAAGACTTGTCAAAGGAGTCTTCTTCAGCTCTCGATTGAACTTCGAACAAACTTTGAATAGCTTCCCATAGACTCTTTGACATTTCATGTCCTATCAATTGGATAGTTACTTCTGGTGTCATGGAATTGTACGACCACCCAAGGAGAAGTTGATCTGTGGTCATCCAAGCTTCATATAGAGGATTCACAATGTAGGTGGTGCTCGAGCTTGATGCTCCACTGCTGACTATCGTTTTAGAGCCTCCAGCATCTTCAGTGTTTCCACCAATAGTTGGGTTGGGATTCTCACTTGCTGTTTCTGTAAACATTGGAGGGCACTGTTTTGTACTGAACAAGTGGCCTTAGAGACGATAGCTGCGAAGGATGGGAAGAGTTAAGGTTTTCCATAGAAGATAGTTTCTCCTGCTCAATTTGATTTAGGAGTTGATTCAGCAGTGGGATGCTGAAGGATGTCGTCCTAGAGTTTTTGGTGTTGGCCATTTGTGAAGCTCTGATACCAAGTTGAAATTTAGAACGAATAACAACCTTGGTGAAATTTCACTTTTTGGTATTTTTCCACACTACTAAAGGAATACGAGCCTTTGGCATATATACAAAGAATGCCCATTATTGAGCTCAACAATAATTAAAATAAATTTACAATAGAATACAAATGTCACAACAATATTGGCAAAAAGGAATACTCTCTCTCACCAATTTGTACCCGCAGTTCCTTTTGGAATTTCTCAGATTTATCCCATTTGATTGCTTTGGCATCGTGGCATTCTCTAGGTAAGCTACTGACTGGTATATGTGTGTTGACATCCTTAACATCCTTCATAGCGTACATTTGAAGTTAAAATGGTAATTTCACATGGCACTGACATGCAGAAGGCTAAAATTCCTTCATTTTCAGACTCATGATTAATCTTTAGAGGCCTTCTGTATAATTTTCTCAAGAATTAGATGGATGGAGAATTCATCCGAATGACTATGGTTAACAACTGAATTTTTTTATGGAGTACTTTGAAAACTAGTTTAATTTTAGTCCTTGTAGAAAATCTGAAATTCAGTTTTTTTTTTCCTTTTTTCTTCCAAATTTGGTTAAATAACAATGATGATTTTTAATTATATATAAAAATAAAAACTAATAGAAAAGTTTTAAAAATCAGCAATGGCTCCTGCTAAATTTAAGATCTATTGAGATTTATTAGAAATATAAGGACTAAAATACGACATTTAAAAATTCATAAACTAAAACGGAACAAATTTCAAAGCATACTAACGATGTTTTAACGTCAAGTTAAAAAGACCTAAGAAATGTCATAGTTCTTTAATTCTTTTTCTGTCAACCATAACTTATTGGTTAAGACTTACAGTCCACCAAAATCAGGTCAAATCCCCACTGGTTAGTTGTTATTGATCTAAAAAAAGAAAGAAGTTTATTTTGAAGGAATTTAACTACCTTTCTTAATTTTTTAAATCTAAGTTCAATTTTACATCATAGACTACCTTCTCCTGGTTAATTATGCAATTATTATAATAAATAATAATGATTGTTGAACTAACTCCTCAAAAATCGAAAATGTCAAATGTTGAGCTACTGAAAAATACTATATAATGTACAAATTCTAATCAAAATCAGATATATTATACATTAAATATGATTTGTATAGCTAAAGTGAACATGAACATTAATTATATGTGACATGTATTACCTCCATGGAGGTTCAAATTTCCGCATTCCCTAATTACAAAAATATTGGTGTAACATGCCAATTTCTACAACATTCTTCATTCTGCATAGGGAATTAGCTCCCACAGATTCACCCCCAACAGCACGACAATCAACCAACACATTAGCCAATACAACCTGCATAATTATTTGTGTGATGAGATTGAAAGAACCATAAAAGCTCAGCAAAAGAACCGAACTAAACTAACTCTCAAAATGGCAGAAAAGAGGAAAGAAAATATGGATTTTCCACAATAGCTCAAACATTTGATCTAAGAGTGATTCATCCTCGCTTCAATTTTATGTGCCGATGTCTATTTTAAATCTAATATCTATGTGTGAGTGAAGGTATTAGAAACATGTTAAATCATAAATAAACACCCAGAGTCTGTTTAGGTTGGTTTTTCAAATGCTTAGAAATGAAGCTGTTGGAAAGTCAATCTAAACATGCCCCAAATAGCTAAGCTATTTGATCTCACCAAGTCTAGTGGCAGTGTAATAGCCCAACAAAAGAGCAACAAAGCATAGGAAGGGAAGATATCTTCCTTTCATATAATCTCCAAGGAAGTCATCATCATATGTAACATTTAATCTAAACCTATTAGTAATGATAGGATTACTTCGAGATTCCATCAATCAGATTGATTATGGAAGGATTACCAATTATAACCTCTTTGCATCTGAATAATGAATGATAATTAGTACATAATCCATGGTTTTAAGTTCGTCAAAGACAGCAATTGGACTAGCTTCTACAGAACTGTCTAACATATGTCATATGAAGATGGGAAAGCTTGCGCCTGCTTCATTAATCAAGTGTTATTAAAGGTCTAGCGAGCCTAAATAAGGGAGTTGCAAGGAAAAATGGCTCTATTTTAACACCTGAAATTGTCTATTTTACAGGTGGGGATACCATGATACTGTGCATTGTGCAATCTATTCAATACAAAATATGTTTATCCATGAGTTGAATCGATTTCAATGGGAATCTTTCACCATTTTCACATCCACACTATCAATCCTTCTGCAAGTCGTTCCACCGAATATCAAAACCCTCCCTAATTTGTTGTCAGAAAATTAACTTTCATGAGGACATATTTAGAAGTAATTTTGAAATTGTTAAACTACGTAATGTTCAAAATCACACTGAAATATGTTTTCAATTATTCAAACTCAATGTCCGTTCTATTTAAAATGTGTTGAAAAATGTAAACTCAAACATCAAGTCGATTCTAATCTAAATAATTAAAAGCGCGTTTAATAGTGATTACAAAAATGATTTTAATCATTTCAAAACTACTCCTAAATGCACCTTATGACTGCAGCAATTTTCATCACTTCTTCAAAGAATGCAATTTCAGGAAAGAAAACTGAAAAACTCATCGCAGTGAACTCAAATTATTGGTCTGCATCATATACTTACAAATTATATGCAACATTTGAAATTGTCAATCTTCTGGTTCGGGCAAGCTTTCTTCATCAAACCACCGAGGAGGATCAAACCCAGATCCACCTACAAGGAAGGAATGGCCTAGAATGAGTATTGCACAAAATCAAAAACCAAAGATAAAAAAACACGGACGAATTTCCTTCCTGAAGGTTCAAGAAGATGATTCTCACTCGTCTCGCGAGTTCCCTTTGAAGGAGAGCAATGTCATTACCAAGGGGATTGCAGCGACAGAGACGCCAAGCAGTCAAGATAGTACCCTTCGCAACACCATATTTCTTGTAAGCTTGCATGGAATACTCACTACATGTAGGTAAATAGCGACAACTATTTGGCAATAGCGGCGAGATTTCTCCTGCACACATTTACCAAATCAGAACTTAACGGTATGCGTTATCTTCAATTGTATCGAATTGTGACATAGTTCTTCGAATTAGAAGCCTAAAACCGAGCAAATAACACCACTCTACTCACGTTTGTAGAATTTAAGCATGGATAATGCAGCTTTAACACCCAAATTGTCCACTTCGCCATCTGTGAAGACGATTCAAATGCCCTAATTCATCGAAGTCTATATGTTGACTTTATAAAATACGAAGGAATGAAGAAGAGGCAAGTACCTTGGTCGCTGTTTGAGCTTGAGTTCGATGTGGCGCGCGTTTTGCTTAGGATTAACGGCCGACGGAGGTTCCGGCGATTATATTGAATACTGAAGTCAGCAGCAGAAAAGGGCCGTTGATGGCAGCGGCCGGCGAAGAAGCTTGGATTTTGGTTTTGGAGTTTGTGGCAGTTCGTCGTGGAAAGAACCGCCATCTCAATCTGCTTCGGTTGTTCTGCCAATGCTAATGGAGGTTGGAGATGTAGCCCAGTTTTTGTTGATTAAAGGCAAATGAGGTGTGGTTTGTTAATTATATTCCTACTATATCCAAAATTAAAACACTTCTAAAAATATTAAACCAAATATTGAATTAACTTTTTTTTTATTACAAGGGGTGTACATCAATCTGACCAAAACCGATCGAATTAAGGTCGGTCGGTCGGAGTTAGGGATCGTTTGGTTGGTTTTCTATTTTCTTAGGAAAAAAATTAAAAACCGACCCACCGATGTTTACATATTTGTTTTGTTTTTTGTTTTTTTTTTTAAAAAAAAAAATTAAGTATAAAAGCAAACCCATTACCATCAACCCAAACCCAAACCTACTATTTTAGTATTGATTTATTATTATTCTTTATGTTACCTAATTTTCAAATCCATTATATGATTTATTTAAATTTTTCCATTAAAAAATGATTGATATAAAATTAAAAAAGTTGCTAATTTTATTAACCTAAAACTCATTATCAATTCATCTTTCATTTTCATTCATCTTGACTCCTCTTTAAAAAAAAACCCGATGGTCGGACGAATTTCACACTCTTTTTTTGGTCGATTTTCGGTGCCCGTTCTCACTGATTACAACATATTCAAAATTGAATATGATATCGACAAGTTTAATTAGTTAAAATTACTTTCAAACATGGTTAACTTTATGATGTGAAAAATCAGTTGATATCTTGACCTTGAAAAGCAATATTAATATATTACACTTATCACATGGTTGATTATGATAACCCTTTAATTGTCCAAAGATTTAACTTTTTCTTTCACTCTAGAGATTATAATATAAATACTATACTAATTAAATTAGTCATTTCCTTCATTTTTGTCTGAAACATACAATCAGCTAGATTGATGGTTAAATTACATAGACGTATGCCAAATTTGTGTTCGACTGTTGCTAGAGGACACTCCAAATCTCAAATCTAAATCCAACGTCTTTGACGGCAGTCACATCATAGCAATCTTATTAAATAATTTTTCAAGACTAGTACGGCCGACCGGAGAAGAAGAAAAAAGAAATTAATAAATCATCCAGTTCATTAGAGAAAAAAGCAAAGTCATACATTACGACATTCTCCGGGACAATTTATCTGAAATGCAGACTGATGGCATGCCAATCAAAGCCGCAAATTGAAAGAGATTAAGTAACCTCTAGTTCTAATGCATCATTAACCTAAGATCCTTACAGCCTCTCCTCTCCCACACCTATTGAAAGATCACAGTTCAAAATTTAATAGCAGCACAACAATTCAGGACAACAATGCTTCATTCGGAAAGATTGATATTACAGACTCTACCCAAATCAGAAACTCGTTGTCACTTGAGCGAACAAGGCCTTGAAATCCTTCGTCGGCGTGCCTACTCCCTCAGGCTTTGAGGCTAGATCAAATGCCTTGAATTTGGCCTCCTCAAATTGCAGTGCCTATTCAAGAGTTCAGAGCTTGGATTAGATGCTAAACAGGAAGGATGATGGACTGTCCTTTGAGGAATAATGTAAGTAGTGTTAGATTTTGATTTGTCAGATTCCGAGTGTAAAAACTAATGAGTACATTTCCTAGTTGTATTGATGGTTCAATGCCTGATTGTTCTTTTTAAGATCATTCTCGTTCACTAAGTTCTTGATACTAATTCCTGTAGACAAGTACCTGAAGGCAGACTTCGGCAACATCGGCTCTGGCAATGGTTCTCGTCTCGGTTTGAAGAAGTTCATCGTCCTTCCCGATCAGCAGCTCTCGGATCCCACCATCCTTATCCTGCAGACCTCCAGCCCTGAGAAAGGGTAGTCCAATCGGGTAAGTTGACAGGTTTATGGCATTTACTTGTAGTCAAATATCAAACACTCTAACTAGGGACTGATAAAAGAGGAAAGTTTGGATTGAAGATGAAACATTATATTGACATCCACAAAACTAGATAAATTCGTAAACCATCGATCAAATCATTTCAGGTCAGGATGTATCTAATATGATAAAGACTTTGAACCAAAGAAAGATCTTCAAATTCCCAATAAATGCTTTAATCATGCTTAATCCAGTAATTTTAACAATGATCCCAACTAAAGGAGAAGACAAGAAGAAGCAGTTTCTGAGAATTTCAAGTGTTTATGATTTGAGCGAAGGCACATAACTCTTTGTGGTGAAGATGAATATGAAATGCAATCAACGACGTACCTTATAATGGTGTATGGAACACCGGAGTCAGCCAAATACTGCTCAGCCTTCCTTTTCCAAACCTATTGTATAATAAACAGTTTTTAGACTCTTTTCAGGGGAAGAATAAATTCATTTGGCGAGCTAGTTTCTTCGCTAACAATAAGATTTTTAGAGACGTGGAGAGGTTGTGTGATGAACTTGAGAGGTGACAAGGTTCAATACCCTTGAGAGCGTTGGTCAGGAATCCTTTTTGTAACCATGATCTTAGTTTGATTATGTTGGATTGGAAACTCTTTAGCTCCTTTTTCTGCTGGGCTTACTTTTTCTAAGGCCCTTGTTCATTTTTTCATTTCTCTCTATCAAACTCGGTTTTGAAGCAATTGGAAAGAGAATACTAACCAATATGTTCCCATTACCCAAACTGTTCAAAGGATGGTTGATATTTGTTCCACCCATAGAGCCGACCAAAACGATTTGTTTAACGCCAGCAGCCTTGGCTATTTTGAATCATTAGATAACTTTCAGCATTTTAAACTCGTGAAAAGAAAATGGTAGCAAGAAGAAAGGAGCATCATCACTCACCAGCATCAATCTGATTCTTCTGGCCAATCCAGTCAACCTATGGCAAACTTCCATCAGAGAAGGAACTACATAAAAGATAGGTAACCAAGAGAAAGGAAGAGAAAGTTGAGGTACCTGTTCAGGATATGCTCCATCCTCGAAGTAGAACTCAGGCCTGCCCCCTTTGGTAGGATCAAAACCCGGCTTCATCTTTGGCACGGCACTCGTAAGAATGATGAGAGCGTCAATGCCTTGAATTGCAGGACCAAGGCTATCTGCATCCCTTATATCGCCAACAAAAAGATCGTCTGCTCCACCAATACTTTGCTTGCTCTCTTCAGTTCTAACCAAACCTCTTGCAACATACTGATCCGATCTCTCCTTCAATTTCTTGTAAACTATTTGACCTGCCAAAAAGGACCAATAAAGCCATATTGAGAATTGGTCCGATAGTTTTTTTTTTCCCTTGGAAATCTAGATAACCGAAATCAGCCTGAAGTTATAGATAGCATAGATGTTTGTCCTGAAGGAATTTATAAGAACCTTTGAGAATAACAAAAATTCAGATAAACTATGTTTGTTTTCTAGGATTTGTGTATGAGAATATTTTAAAATTATGTGTTATGATTATAATGCCCTCGTTGAATGCTAAAGTATTGTGCAACTATTAGAAAAGTAGAATAAAATGAATATTGCATTTTAACTTCCGATTGAAAATAAATCGATATATTCTTCAATTTAACTAAAGTTTATTTTATATCGAAATGTAAAAATTATAAAAATAAATAATTAAATATGATCGTTTTTTAATAGATAAATACGTTGATGTGAAATAAAGAAAATAGATGAATATATATATATATATATAAAAGAAAAATGAAGGGCAAACATGTAACGATCTGAGTTCAGGAGGGGTATATGAATGAACTAATATCACATCCTAATGAGAGGGATCATGAGGACATGGATGTATAGTTAAGAAAGGCTTAAAAGAATTGAAAGTTACTACCTATACCAACAAGGTGCACCTTTCTTTTTGGTGGCTCAATCATAAGAGCTCTAAAGTTAAGCGTGCTTAGCTTTGAGCAATCCTATGTTGGGTGACCTCCTGGGAATTTTTTTAGGACGGGGTGTTACAAAAAATGTCCCAAGACGATTCTCTCGTCATGGGTATCTCGCAATATCTTGCAAACACATGATTCAAAAGCACATCCAAAATTGGTTCCATGCTTCACGTATGAACATCTCAAAATAATGACTTATCATATCTTCTTACAAAAACAAACAAACATAGTATCTAGATGCCCATCAAATGGAAATCTTGAATTCCCACCAAACAAATGACCCATTCGAGAGAAAGAACATCATCCAAAGTCTTCTCTCATCTTTGCCATCTCAAGTAAGCCCTATGCGTAAAGGATATATCAACCCTATAGAATACGAACTTAAAAACATCATCCCTCAAACGTACGTGGTGAAAACTTGAGAACTTCAACATCCATTTATGTCAAATTGGACTTCCATGACCTCCACAAAGTCGAGCTCATAAACACTCGAAAGACTGAGAATTAAGATTCTAGCAACCAATTTCAAAGTCTAATGTTTGGGAACAAGCAAAACTAGGTGCACAGCTAAAAAATGTTTTAATCCACGATGGTATCGGGATAAGAACATAATTTGAAGCCTTTCAGTAAAATCCAAAAAAAAAAAAATGTTGTTATATAATGGTTTGCCCTAACAGCATCGTTATCCTGTAATATGAGAAGTATTAATATTGGATGTCCCAGATTCCCATGTGTGGTGTGAAGGAATTAAGTCAGCGGCTCCAATTAATATATCGGAAATCAAATCGTCAACAGGGAAGATAACAATTATAGAATATAAAATTCCACACCCAGAAGAAAAAATCGAAACCCCATTACTCATTTCGTCTTAAATTTCCCTAAAATTCTCCCAGCAGCCAAACAGAAGCCAAACCAACGATAAACATGCAAGCAAATAGAAAACGGCAGAGTTACCGGTTCTGCCACCGGCTCCGGTGACGAGGACGGTGGAGGGACCAGAATCCGCCATTGCAACAACCGAAAGAGCAGGGACTCGGCGCCTTCTGAAACTCTTCTGGGAGGTCGGGGAAATGGAAGAGCCAAGGATTTGAAGCGACGGAGATGGGATTGAATTAGAATTGGGTACGAAACAACATTTATGGCATTGATGAAAAGCTAGTGGTGGAGAAGAGGTAGACCTTGAGGCGGAGTAGACTAATGGGACACGTGTAAGCATCGCCATGGCCCGAGACTTGAGGACGCTAACAGGGACTGGTTTCCATCTGGAAACCTCTGGTTATGACATATAAAGCTCTTTCCTGAAGCAGTGCGCGCAAGAGAGAGATGGAGACATTTTTGTACGGATAATTCAAATTTCACGGTCGAGATAAAGTTTCATCCTTTCACGGTCGAGATAAAGTTTCATCCAAATTTTGAAAGCAAAGATGTATAATTTTTGCTTGCATCATGTATTGGCATTTACGTTCAAACTCAACTAATTCAATAGATTAGTATTCTCACACCTTAGACTCTTCCTCTTTCTCTCACACTTCTCATTTCTTGTTCGAGTTCATGTTCGCAAGTAATTTGTGAAAACAACTAAAAAAAGATGTTAAAATAGTTTGTGAATAATTATAATGTGAACAAAATGAAGAATTCCATTCAATAAAATAAGAGTTACAAACTTTCTTTCTTATAGATAAACTGCAAACTTGGTCGGAACGGATTTCGTCGTCCAAATTCAGATCAAATAATTTTACTATAGTCACTCAAAATGTGAAAACAACTAAAACAATGATGTTAAAATAGTTTGTAAATAATTATTATGTAGAAAAAGAAAAGGAGAGAATAACATATAGTGAACAAAATGAAGAATTCCATTCAATAAAATAAAAGTTACAAACTTTCTTTCTTATAGAGAAACTACAAATTTGGTCGGAGCGGATTTCGTCGTCCAAATCCAGATCAAATAATTTTACTGTATCCACTCAAAATTGATGTAGTAGTGGTAGCACATATCGAACTCAGGTAGTCCTCGAATTTCTCAATTAAACAATTTGCAGTCTGAGGGTAATCAAAAGGGGAGTTTGTAAGTTGTTTTGTTGCAAATAAATTTAAATGCATACAATAAAAAGCATAAAGTAGAGCGTTGAAAGTCTATGTGAGAAAGTCTAGCTTGAGTTATGACAGAATTCTCCTATTCAATGTATTTGATCATAGAATTCTCATTACCAAAATCATGTAATTGTTTATACCTAACCAAATTAATTGGAAAAGCCAGTTAATTCGTCCAAATCAACTAATTAGTCCAATTCAAATTGATGAATGACATGCAAATTCAATTTGGCCTAATTGCATCAAGGTCTAAGACAAAGTTAGTTAAATATCTAATAGAAAAAACCTTAATTAAATATTGTTGGTTTAATTCTAAGTCAGTTAGAACAATACTAATCTAAATTGATTCGCAAGCTAACCCAACTTATTGATTCTAGATTGATTAACACAAGATTATATATCACGTATCAAATGTTAATAATAATAAAAAAAACTATAATTATAAAAATTTCCAAATGTCCAATAATATAATCATAATCAATGAGGAACAAAATTGAATCCCACAATTACAATAATCTAGTTCAAAAACTCACAAATACATAGGAAAAATCTTAAAACCCAAGCAAGAAACGAATATCTTAGCCCATAATATTAATGAATAACGCCAAGGAATTGTTTTGATACATTCTCATACTAAAAGAGAAGATAAGAGGAAAGAAATCGTGTGGGAATTAGCTAGAATCGGCAAATCAAGCGAACTCCTAACCTAGGTGGCTAAAATCATTATTTAAAAAATCGTGGCAGTGTAGCGTCGCAATGCTAATGGAAATATTTGTGCGTCTAAGTTTGGAGCATTGCGGTGCCATAGAGCACTAAATTTAGGGATACTGGAAAAAATGCCATGCGCTAGCACCGCTGTGCTGTACATTGTGCCTCCAAGAGCATTTTGGTCATTTTGGCCTTCTCTTTCCTGATTTATACAATTAAGCTTTGTTTTGACATGTTTTAACTCCACTTCGTTACTACGTCCCATTCTACCTCTTTAGTGCTCAAAACCTATAAAATAGTCAAATAAACACATAAAATCCAAGAACAAACTCAAATTAAGCCGAGCTAGATAGCACATTTTTGGTGCTATCAAAACTCTCTTACAACTTATAAGAAGACACTTTCTTTATTTTATCTTACAACTCATTTGATTTTGAGGTTTGAGATGTAGTGCCAACGATTAGTACCTATTTATAATCCACATTAAACTTGAGGGTAATTGTTTTAATGACAAAATTGCTTAAAATATTTTCAAATAGTGATAGACAATGGTAGATAATGATAGACATCTATCATTGATAGACATTAATAGATATTAATAGATGTCTATCAGTGTCTATCACTGTTAGACAATGATATTTTGCTATATTTGTAAATAAATTGACTCATTTTGCTATATTTGAAAATAACTCTAAACTTGGTCATCAAGCAAATATAATAAGTCCAAATTGTCCTTGATCAATGTGAATCTAATAGTCACAAAATTGCCTTGGACAAAGTGGAATGGTTTATAAATTGATGTTGGACAACGTGTAAGATTTAATAGCCACAAACAACCTTCAAAGAAGCCTCTTAAACTAACAATCTTAAGGATACTATTTAACCGTCGTTTTGAAGAGGAAAGCATCTATAAATTTTGAGAACTAGAACAATATATTGGAGCTTAGGAAGGCTATACAACATTTCATTTATTATTGTTAGAAAAAAGCCAAGAACAGAGGATGGATTACATTTGATAATTTGTACACAACAAACAAATCACAACCACTAGAAAATCATATTAAAATGTGAAGGACTGAGGATTGAACAGCAATTTTATTCAACTTTTGACATAGAATATTGTTATTATTATTATTAAGTCCAAATAAAGATATGATTTGTTATGCTGTCACAGAAGTCTCCACTGCTACATTATTATTGGCTGAGTAATTGAGTTCTGATTTCCTTAATTCAACTTCACCAAGCTCTGGTATTGCTTCCTTTATGTTGTGAATGCTTTCAACTGCATAATCTACTGCTTTACTTCTATGGGAAGTGCCAACCTATACATACCAAAAAATATATATATATTATATATTACGCCCTCAATCTTGAGATTTATTTGTAAAACGAACCGTTAGAAAATCAATCTAAATACGCTCCTAATTTTTATTTTTAAAGTTCTTTGAAAAACTCGTGAAAGTTAATGTTATTTTGAACATTGAAATTATTATTTACAAATCATAACTTAAGAATCAATAATGACTTCATTTATTTTTTTTTTAAAGAAAATAGACGTTAAATGTTAGGAAGATCATAAATGTGGAGTAAGGAGGGCACTATATCTTTATAATATAATAGGTTCTTCTAGATATTGTCCAAAAGAAATGATAAATTTAGACAAAATAAATAACATTATAGCAGAGTCGTGTCTAAAGGGCAAAGAGTTGTCTTCTTAACTATGGAAATTTAATCTAAAATAAAAAGAAAATTTTCAAAAATGAAAGATAACGAAAACTATTTGCGCAAAATAGTAAGATTTATTCTTTGATAGAGGTTGATAAAAATTGATAGAAATCTATATACTGTGTAATAGACGCGGATTAAAATCTATCAATGTCTATCGGTGTTTTTTTCTTATTTTTTTTTTACTATTTTACAAATAGTTTGACATTTTTTTTATCGGTAAAAATTTTTCAAATAAAAAGAATAGTTTTTTTTTCCCTTTTTGAAACTGAATAAAAGATAGATAAGATTATTATACAAAATGCTCCTTAACTTTTGGATAAGTTTCAATTATGCATCTAAATTTTAAAGTGTTTCATTTTATACTTGAATTTTCAAGTTTGTTTAAAAAAAATAAAATCCCTAAGAGAGTTTTTTTTTGTTAAAATAAATTAAAAAATTAGCATTTCGGCTAATGAGTAAAAATTGTAAGTCATACATAACATCACTTATAATATCATTTATGTAAATTGACATGACAGTTGATGTGATGATTTTAACGATAGCTTTTGATAATTGATAATAATGACCTTAATCTTATATACGGTTGTAAATAATATAATGTTTACCTTTGAATTTTTATTTTTATACTTCAATTATCAGGACAATTTTCATTCTTTAGTTTAACAAAAAAAAAAATATATTTTTAAAATGGAAAGATATTTTTTCGAACAAATTTCAAAGATCAGAGTTTAGAGTATTGTGTATAATGTAAGCTAAAAATCTCACTCTTAATTCACAAGCAACTTACCAACACAGTTTGAAGCCCAAGTCGCTTGCCTGCTTGAATGTTCCGAAGGCTATCTTCAAAAAACAACTGAAAAACAGAACAAAAACAACATAAAAACAACACAAAAACATGAGAATTAATCCAAAAGCTTTTAAGTAGATAATTACAGTAAATTTAATTCTATAAATACTCGTGACTTAGAAAATTTGTAAATTATCTAACTAATACGAATCAATATTAATAAAGGTAGAATGAACCATTATAGAAGTTTGAACACAACATCTCATACTTTGATACTATGTTAAATCACAACCTAATCCAAAATTTTTAGCCAATGGATTACGGTAATATAAGGTGTGTTTGAAATACCTTTTCAATTGTTTAATTAAAAAATTAAGTGACTTTGGAAAAAATTCAAGTGTTTGGCAACTACTCAAAGTGGATTTACAAAAAATGAGTATAAAATAAGTTGGTTTAGAATAAACACTTGAAACTACTTTTGAAAAATGAATTTTTAGTGTTTAATAGTTATCTCTGATTTGTATAATTTTTAAAATTACCATTAATGGCGGCCAACTTTGATGACCACCGTTAGCGGCCATTTTTTGGCAACCACCTCTGATCAATTCCGGCCACAACATCCAGAGATCGCCACTGGTCACCACTTTCGAGGACCATCGCCGATCGACCTCCAACCACCACTTTTGGCGACTGCGACTGGCCAACCTTCGGCCACTATTTCCAGAAACTGTCATCATCCAACATCAACCATAGTCGCTAACAAACTCCAGTGACGGCCATCGTTCAACCCTAACCACCACAACTGGCCACCAACTCCAGTAACCACCCTTATACGACCAACTTTAACGACCATTATTTTAAAATATTAGTTCATAGTATTTTATGGTCGTCTTAATTTGACATTAATAAAAATCCTTTTCTAACAAACTTACATACAAAAATATTTTTGTATTTTTGAGAAAGAGTTGTCAAACACATGTATATTTTTATTTTAAAGAGTTTTTATTAAAAATATTTAAATAAAAATAAATTAAAAAAAAACATTTTTTTATGTCATTCCAAATATGCCCTTACTTATATAAATATCTAACACAAATTTTACCAAATCTAAATTTCAAGATAATTTTCTTACTGTTGATTGAGGGTCAATGTTGGCAATCTTGAGAGCCCATTCAATGGCAGCTTCTGATGGTTTGCAGACAATAGGTGTAATTGGCAACTCCATTAGAGGATTTGGTTGAAAGAAATGGCCAATTATGTCAAATATTTCAGTACTTGGATGCTCTTTTTCATCTAAAACAGGACTTTTTTGTGTAGGATTGAGGGTTTCAAAGCATATAATGCCTTCAAAACAGTCTTCTAATCCAAGTTTGTTAAGTACTTTGGCAGTGTGATCTTTGTCTGCATTGGTAAAGATCTAATTTTTCACACAAAAATCAAAGAAGGGTTTGTTAGAGAAAAATGAAAATATGAAAGAACATGTGAATTAATTGGAATATCTAGTTCCTTTTTTCTTTTAAATACTTACAAGTTTCCTATAAGGGAGGCTGAGGAGAAGGTTTCTTAAAATGGGATCAGGTTTTAGGTTGTCATAAGGCAATCTTCCATGGACAAACCTGTCATATGAAGCAATTAATTGATGGTAAGAAATGAAGTAAGAAACTCTAAATTTCTTGGAATATGGGTCGTCTAGCATCATGTTTGGAGTGATTTTGAGTGACTAAAATCACTTGATAAATATTTTTAATCATTCAAAACTAATTTTAATAAAATGAAAAATACATTTCAGAGTGTAAAATTAAACATTAAATTGATTATGTTTTAGAAAATGACAAAAGTGATTTTAACTCTTTCAAAGTCATTTATAAACAAAAGTTTCACATAAGTTAGTAGAGAGAATGAATCTAAGACATAAACAAAGGCAATTATTGAAATCATAATATTATTACGGAGCACCACAACTTTGAAGATAAAGTTATGAAATTCACATTTTCTAGGACTATTTTTAAATATAGAAAAATAAATCAAAATATTTACAAGATATAGCAAAATTTTAAAACTATCGATGATAGACTCTGATAGACACTACTAGACTTCAATCACTTTCTACAAGATATAGCAAAATTTTAGAATTATCAATGATAGACACTGTATTTTCAACAGTTTTACTATTTGAAATAAGGATAATTACAATTGGTAACATTTTTAAAAATAATAACCAAATGTATAACATCATTTAAAAAAATTGTAAATATAGATAAGTATATCAACGGTAGACTTCTATCGTTGATAGACTCTTACCAGTGATATGGTTTATCACTGATATATTCCTACTAATAATATGGTCTATCACCTATTTAAATTTGATCATATTTGTAATTTTTTTTATATTATGTTATATCTGCTAATACTTTGAGTCTAATGTCTATATTTATAACTGTCTCTGGAAATAATTTCCCTTTTTTTTTTAACACATTTTATTATTATTATTTTTTACTATTGATATAAATTCTTCCTTTTTTTAATATGGGATTACAATCTTACCTCTCTCATATTACATAGTGGAATTACTTTATGTAATCTGAATGACATTCTTTGCCCTTTTGTAATAATTCAATCAATCAAATTCAATTTCATTGTTTCTCACTACAAAACAAAAGCTCAAAATTTCGTTACATTCAATTAAAAAGTTATATTTATTTTTTTAAAAAAAAGGTATCAACAAAACTATAGTCTAATGTGTTTTTTTTTGTCTAATTAATGATGTGAGATTCTAATAACACTAAAAAACTCCGTTGATTTGAGAATAAATCTTGAATATTAGCTAGGCTGCAACCATTTTCTTTTTTTGCTTGCAGCCCGACCCAACCACACAGCAACAACAACAAAAAAACTTTAAAATTTTCATAAAAAGAAAGTGTCACGTGGCACCATGTGATTAGGCCACAAGTTTGGGTTACAAAAAATGTCAACTACCCAGCTAGCAGCTAAGTATTACTCAAGAGGTCTTTTAGATAAAATCTCAAAGTAAATTTAATTGTCAATAGATTATATTACCAAGGGTTCATGAGCTAGAAGAACATTTTTCTAAATAGTCAAAACAGAGGAAAGAAAAAGTTGACAGTGGAGGCACAACCATACCTGTGATATTCATCATAGTCAAATTCATAGCCAATGGCCTGCAAAACAGAAACCAAAAGAAACATAAACTTGAGATCCTTTTTGATAACGTTTATGTTTCTTATTTCATGTTATTAGATGGATTTTTAGATAGAACAAGAAAACTTACTCTGAGACCAGCCATTGTTGTTCCATAATTCTTGTAAAGTAAGTTGCTCAACTCTGGGATTTTGCTGTTTTCTATCTCAAGCTTTTCAGCCATATAAGCTACAATTTAAAAAAAAAAAAAAACATATTTTTTTATAAGAAAAATGAAAAAAAAAAAGAAAAAGAAAAAAGAAGAATATTTGAGACAGGGAAGTCACCATGTATGTTGTTTTTGCAAGCTGTTGCTAAGCCAGAGCTTAATGGATACAGAGTGTCATCAAGATCTGTAAGGTTTTAAAACACAAACTTATTAAAATTCTATCCCTTTCAATCAATTTCCAATTGTTATGAAAATGGAGAGGGAAAAAAAAAAAGTAGAAAAACTACTATAATAAGGACCTTACATTACACTACAAGTTTTTCAAGATGGATTATAAAGAATTCAAAACTTGGATATGGGACTTTTGTCGAAATGGAATGGTTTTATCTTTTAATTACTATTTCTTCGTTAACGGGTAAATGGTGATTCCGTTATATAAATTAGAGTCAATATTTTTTTACGCTGCATAATTCAGCCTAATTTGGACAGAGAATCATCGAGCAAGTACAAATTTTAGAAGTATATCAAAGTATTCATCATATCAAACTTACCAAAAAGAAGACAATCAAAATTTGGAATTTGAGCCTTTGATTTGTAACACTTATCATATTCCATTTTTATATTTTTCTTGGTGGTAATGAATTGTAGAATGAGAGAGAAAATGTTCCTCACTTGAGAAAATGGGGAATAAGGAGAGAGATAGAGGAAATATAAGAGAGGGTTTGAGAAGAAGAAATTAAAGAACTTAGAGAAGTTAGAAGGAGAAGGGGGAGGAGAAAGAGAGGGATATGATGGTTTAAATAGGCAAAAGTTTGCTTTTTTTAAAAAAAAAAAAAATCAGGACTCTTGTTTAGAAAATTCAACTTGTTTTTCTACTCATAATTAAAGGGTTAAATGGTAAATTTAGTCCATATGATTTGGCTATTTACGAGATTTTTATCCTGGACTAAATTCTAACATTTAAACCTTCTAAGGACTAAATTCTAACTTTCTTCAAATCATAGAGATAAAATTTACAATTTAACCTAATTAGAGCTGTAAGCTTTGACATTTGTTTTAAAACTATCTCTATTATTTTAAAAGTTGCAATTTTTTTTTAAATGTTTCAAAACTATTCTTGGAGTAGAATTATGCAACCTTAGAATGTTGAATAAAATTTGAACTTGAATAAATTTTGTTCTAAATCAACTGTCGCACTATTTTATATTTTATTTTTTATCCAATATTCTAACAAATATCTAATGTATTGTAAAAAGATAAGTACAACCTAAGAAGCACAGACATAGATACGAATACATGATATGGATATGATACGATACGACGATACATTAATTTCTAAAAAATTAAGATATGGATACGTTGAAGATACGTATTATATATATATATATATATATATATATATATGTATTGTCTAATTAATTTCTATAATACATATTTTAAGTTAGATTATAATAGATTCAAGAAGAGAGTGAAAACTTGAAAAAAATCCAGTAACATCGAGTAATTGTTGAGTGACTAAAGTAGACGATAAGAAAGAAGTAGAAGATGAAGATTGAATAATGAAGTTGAGGATGAAGAAGGTGTGAATTATGATTTAAATAGTGAGAGAGAATGGAAGAATGAAAATTTAATTAAGTTTTGGGTTTTTTTTTTTTTTTTTTTTTTAAATTTTTTTATGTTTTATCATTTTTAATTTATTTTGTTTTGGATTGCTCAATTTAAGTGGACTTTTATGTTTGGAAGTAATTTTAAAATGGTTGAAATCACTTTTGTCATTTTCAAAATCACCGTGAAACATATTTAATTCTTCAAAACTAATTTTGATGATATGAAAATTGCATTTAAAAGTGTGAAATTGAAAACTAAATTAATTTTGAGTAATTAAAATTGTGTTTTTGAGTGATTTTAAAAATGAAAAAAGTGATTTTTGATGATTTTAAAATCACTCCTAAACATGCACTAAAATAAAATGGGTTGTAGGTTGGGCTTTTTAAATGGTTGGGCTTAAATTTGAAACAAAAAATTAACTCACGTATCCCCTTCACGTATCTAGAAGTAGATACGCGTATCTGAAAATTAAAAATAAAAATAAAAAATCAGATACTTCAAATCACGTACAGATACGTATCTACCACGTATTCGTATCTGATACTGATTTTCTGCACAATTAGAAATATCTGTGCTTTCTAGAGTACAACCTAAGATATACTTTGTATTGAAATAATAAAGAAGGGGAGAGAAAACATCCAAGCTGTTTCCTCATGGTACTTAATTGGACTTTGAACTCTCTTTTCTTCCTTCTTAAAGACCCCAATACTTTTCAACCCACCAAGGTCCTAAAATATTGCCCTCTTTTCAGTCATTGGAGGCCAGCTATTTCTAAAGCATTGCTTTTCAATGCAATCTTTGTCACATCTTTCATTCCTAGGGCTACTTTTCTTCAATATTATTTAAAAAAAAAAAATTGAGAATTGAGATAGTTGGTTGATGTTATCATTATTTCATTACTATTCAAAGACTCGAGTTTTTTTTTTCGGTTCAACGGAAGTTGTTGTTCAAAGTTAAAGTGGAACCTTTTCCTTTGAGATCGAAAGTTTGACTCCCTTCCATAATGGTTGTACTAAAAAAAATGTAGTAAAAAATTTCTCGAGTTGAATAAGCTTTTCTTCCTCAGAAGAGCAAAGAGTATATTTCTCAACCTGCCAACCTATCTGTCTGTCCCTAATATGCTTGCCAACAACAGTTTTTTCCAAGCAAGATGCTTGAGGGGACGAGCGTGTCTCAGCTCTTAGACAAGATGAAGAAGATTCGAAAAAACTTAAAAAAAAAAAAAAAAAGTTGTTCAAAGGAAAAACGTGTATAAAAATGTAACTTATAGTATATTTCACCAAATGGATTTTTATGAATAGAAAAAATCACATCATTCTATCCCGTTATTTATACGTTACAACAATTTGATTATCTACGTCTTTATTAAAATATAAACGTGTTTAATTAACTAGTAATTTAAATACTTCATAAAGATTCAACAAATTATTGGAACATTATCTAGAAATAATTAAATGAATATTGATTGTGTAATTTAATTATAATATACATTTTTTTATTAATATAAAATATTTCTTATCTTAATTGTGAAGGGTTCAAGAGTTTGAAATGCATTATAATATAATGAAGATCCAATTTAGATAATTAAAAAGAAAATTACATAACTATTTAAAGATAAGGTTATACTCTTCTAAGACAAATCATCAACCACTAAATTCAACTCTATAATTGATATGGAAAAGAAAAGGAACCACAGTTACTTTTTAGTACATAAAAAAATCTGCATCAATAATATCATTAGCTTTTAAACAATAATTGCTTTTCATTTTTTCTCAAATAATAATAATAATAATAATAATAATAATAATAAATAAACAAACAAATAATTGGTTTCATTTTCTCTAGAATAAATTCTATCCACCAATTCAAGAAGCCCTTGTGTTTAATATTGGAGAGATATCTACTATATTATTGGTAGACTTGTCGATGGGAGATAGGTCAATCCAATTAATATTTAATTATCCGCTCATTTTTTAGTGGTTAATAATTTATTTATGATACTTTGTTTTATTTAAAAAAATATATAAATTATTTCAGTTGCTTTACTTTTACATATCAATAGAAAGATTTTGAAGAGATTCAAACTACATACTTGTGGAGAATATATATTTTATATTATATTATATATATATATATATATATATATATATATATTATTTATTGGTCTAAATTTTACATTAAATTAATTCATATTAAACTTTGATATAGTATATCATATACTCTTATAATTTGAGTTTGAATCTGAAGTCATATGTTTATTGATTTTTAATACATAATGAATTAAGTAACTACATAAAAATAAGAATTTCCACCTTATTTTTGGACCATCAAAAGAGTTCAAAATTATTGGTTAACTTTTTTTGGGAATTTTATTTTTCGATCAAAGTGCTGAATGTTGACACATGATAACACTTCCAATGTTGTGTACTACTCCATCCTAAGATACATTTGGCTACGAAATCAAATATTTATGCACACATCACTATTACCAACAATTATTGGTGACTTTACTCCTATCCATAAGTAAAAGTGACAAAACAAATAAACAACACGATAATAAAGCTCGTAATTGACATGTATTCTATTCTTTAAGGTCAAATGGTCAAATCTTCAATCTTTCACTAAAAAAAAAAAATCAGATAAACACCATATGAATGATAATTCCTTTAAGAAAAAGTTTCACGATAAAAGTACAAGAACAACGTAAAGAAAGCGGTGGATTTTTTTAGATGGAAAGTCTAGTTGCATATTAATTTTTTAAAAAACATCATTATGAATAATATACCGCTAAACACATTTATGAAAATCTAAGTTTAAACTAATAAACCATATTAGAAATTGATTGTTTTTTTTTTCTCTTTTTCCATAGACTACAATAGAGAGAGAGCTCTATAGTCTTAAAAATGTGTATGTTTTATAATGAATAAATGGTGGGCCTTTATGAGACGACAAATTCCTTCTATGTCATGTCATTTGAGTATGAGGTCCATGACCTTGTAGTATTTTATGTAATGATAATTGAACTTCATATAGAGCCCATTTGCTCTCCATAATTATCATAAGATTTGTTCTCTTAAAAAAATATTTATTTTACTTTTTAAAAAACTAAAGTCATAAGTGAAATTGATAGTAAAAATTGATAATAGATATATTAAATTTATGAAAAATGAAAACAACTTGTATTTTTATGTTTAATGATAGTTTAATATGATATGAAAGCAAGATTTATTCTAATGATCTAAGACGTAAACGTAAAAACAAAAGTTAAAATGGTAGATAGTACTAATTTAAAAGGGAAAAAAGAGCTAATAATTGATAGATTTATAATTAGAGTGTTGAGGTTGGAGATTAGGTTTGAGCTGTGGAATTATTATTAGAAGGAACACAAAGGGGTTTTGGTTCCTTGACCCTTATGGGGAAAACTTTACAAATAATGGAAGTTCATAATTATAGTGTATATGTGCAATGAATGATATAACAAGCCATTATTTTAATTATTTGAATATTATGAAAGCCTCCATTTTTTTTTAATTCCTATATAAATTTTAGAACCATTAATTTTCTAAAAATATATATAAACATTCTTAAACTTTTGTTGTCTTCAAAAAAATTACAGATTACTCTTAATTTTATAAAACTTTCCTTGAGATAGAAATTCCTTTGAATTTAAAAGTTTTTGTTAAAAGGCCACCACTACACATCCTAATTTTTGCCTAAAATCTTTAGGATTTACTTGGTAGGTAATTCAAAATTTATTTTATGCTTCCAAATTTACTAAGTTTAACGAATAATGTAGGTGACATATATGTTTTCTTAAAAACTTGTTAAATTTTGTAATTCAAATTGTGCAAATTCATATCACAACATTTCTTTTTTATTTTTCATTGTATCCAAATTTTGAATTTAAAATTTTAAAATAAATATTTATATTTAAAAGATTAAAATTTTAATAAATGTAGTATTTCAAGTTATAGATTCAATCCTCTTTTAGTTTTTCAAAAAATTATTTTTTGTAAGATCTAAAATTATTTTTTGTAAGATCAAGATATCTTTAATATAAAAAATGGTAATTCCAGGTTATAAACTCAATCCATTTTTAGTTTAAAGAAAACTCAATTTATTTTTTGTAAGACTAAAATATCTATAATATAAAAAATCTATGATGTTGTGAAATAACAATTATACAATTTTTTTTTTTCAAATAAGCACTCCATAAATTAATTAATAATAGTTTATAATCAACCTATTATTTATTAAATAGATGTACTATAGCTAATTTTATGATTTATAAATATATTATATTAATTACTATTTAAACAAGTTTAAATTGGGTTCAAATTTTTGAATTGATTGCTAATAGTACATATTTGAAAACACTAAAGTAAAATATTGTTTACATATCAATAGGCTTTAAAGGATTTCTATTCCAATGGTGATTTTTAGACTTTTATAAAATGTCAAGGGGAATATTGAAATATTTTAAAGTATATGCGTACTTTTTAAACAAATGAGAAAGTTTAGGAGTTTTTTATTATGGGTGACTTTTCAAATAAAATCGTAACTAAAAGTCTAAATTGCTTGGCCTTTGTAAGTGTAGATGTTCAATGGAAAATTAACAAATATAAAACAAATTTAGGGGGTTAAAAGAATTTAGAGGGAAATTTATACAGATAACCTCTATTTAAGGGCCCACTTGAAATTTGGTCTCACTTTAAAAAACGCTCGAAATTTGGTCTTCTGTTTATGTCAGTCGCGTATGAAAGTACCGTTTTGACCCCATAACGCATGTGAGGCCAGGCGAAATCTAGATTTCTCGCTCTTTCCTCTTGTTCCTCCATCTCATTCCTCTCACTCCATCTCGTTCCCCAATTCACTTTGCTCTCCTTCATTTTTTTCCTTGATTTTTCCTTCTTTTAAATTCTTCTTCTTACTTCTTCCTCTTGCTTCTTCCTCTCACTTCTTTCTCTCGTTTCTTCCTCTAGCTTATTCCTCATCAATTTTATAGTTTTTTCTTTGAGTTTTTTTTTTCCTTTATTCGAATTCTCACTCTTACTTCTTCTTATTCATGCTCCAACTTACATCTTTGTTTCGAGAAGAAAAAGAAGACGTTGACATAAACAGAAGAAATCATCGGAAAAGGAAGGCAACTGAAGAAAAGAGGGTGGGAAGGAAATCTCGTCAAAAAAGAAAAAAGAAAAATCGCTGAAAAACAAAGGGTGTCATTAATAGAAGAAATCACCGGAAAAGGAAAAAAAAAAGAAGAAGAAAAAGAAGAAGAAAGGTAGAAAAAAGGGGGGAAATTTTGCAAAAGGGAGGAGGAAGAAAGAAGAATGAAGAAGGGTTAAAATGGTAAATTCACAAGATGATGACAACAACAGAAGGCCAAAAATTGAGCAAATTGAAAAGTAAGGCTAAATTTTGAGATGACTCTTAGGCCATCGGTACCAATTTCCCGAGTTTTGGGATGAGTTTTTAAAATAAAAATTTTTGGGACAAATAGACACATGAAATGTCCAATTGTCCCTTAGGTGTATTGAAAAAACCTGATGACCCAAAAAACCAATCAATCCAACCCAACCCGTGTGGTTTAGGTTGGGTTGGGTTCAAATTAGGGTTTGGCAATGGGGCCGGGGCGAGGCAGGAGGCGTCCCTCGTCCCGGCCCCGTGGGGGAAATTCACCCCATCTCCGCGGTGGGGACGAGGCGGGGATTCCCATACTAGTTTCCCCACGGGGAATCTCCTACCATATTCAATTTAGGGCCTTTTTCTTTTTTAGTTTTTTAAGTTTGGGCTTGGCTTCTTGGGCTTAAAGTTAAAAATTGGATATTTAATATTGGGCTTTAATCCAACACTATACATTTAAACATATATATAAATAAATTATTTTATATATTATAAATATATATTTATAAAATATAAATATATCAAATTGGGGTCGAGGATTAATCGAGATCGGGGACGAGGTCCAAATTTTTTTTCGGTTTGACCCATCCCCAGTCAAACCGGGGATTCCCTGCCTCGATCGAGGCTGGTTTCCGCGGGGAATTTTGCCAACCCTAGTTCAAATAAATAAAAAATTTATGGGTTGGGTTGGTTCATGGGCTCATCTAAATAACCTGAACCAACCTGATTAACTTTAAAACGTATATTTTTGTGTACTTACGAGATATATATATATATATTAGTTTCATTTAGTTTCTTTATGCTTTTTATAATTTATTCTTCAACAACTCCTAAAGTAGGTTTGTAGCACATTGGAAAGAAATTTTCATTATGTAAATTGACATTGAGTTTTGAATTTTAATTCAATATATGAAAACAACTAATTTTTTTTACATATTAACATTTTACTTATTTTTAGAAAAAAAATTAAATAAATAACCTGAGTAATCCGAACCAACCCAACCTAACCATTTTCATGGTTGGGTTGGGTTGGATTGGGTTTATTTTTTTAATAAGGGTTGGTTGAAGAAATTTAAAACTCAAACAATTGGGTTGGGTCTAAAATGTCCTGAAACCCAACCTAATCCAACCTGCGAACACCCCTAATTTGATGTTTGAATTATGCCTAATTTTTAAGATTTTGTTGGATAATAAATTTATTTTGAATTATTTTTAGATAAACTTCGCTAGTTTACTAATTATTTCGTTGTTTAGATACCATTTGTTAATCATTTGGATTTTTTTTCTAGTTTTGAAAAATTAACCTAGAAACATTCATTTTCACCTTTAAATTTTTTGCTTCGTTGTCTATTTTTTTTATCAATATTTTAAAAAACATAGCTAAATTTGAAAATTAAAAATAGTTCTAAACAACTTGTTTTTGTTTTTTGAAATTTGGTTAAGAATTAAATTTTTTTCACTTAAGAAATATGACAATCGTTAAGGCAATCATTATTAGGCATCCAATTATTAAAATGATCGAAATTGAAGGAAGTGCACGTTTAGGATAAAGATTGGCCACGACTACTTCATCTTAATTTTAATTTTTTAGAAAATAATTTTTTTTAACATATATATTACTGTGTGCATTTACACTCTTGGATAATGAGATTTTGAGTTAAAGTACCAAGTTGGCTCCCAAATTTTCAAATAACATTTTTTGCCACGTCTTGTGACCATTTTGTTTTGTTTTTTTTTTTTGGAAAAGAGTACGCTTACTTTAAAAAAAAAAACACCAAAAATAAAATAGTTAAAAAACCGTAAAAATAAATATTATAAGGTCAAAATTATAAAGACAAATTGTCAGAGATTTAATAAACATTATTTTTATTTCTTTTAAAGAATTTTTATCAAGTGAACTATAAATTTTCAATCTTTAACCATTTTTTTGGTTATTAAATAAAATTTCCTAAATTTTAATCTTTGTCCTTGTTATTATTATTAGTATCAACATTTAATTAAATAAGATATTAGGTCCCCATGTTATTTTTTTTTAAAAAATTGATTGTTGACTGCATAATCTTAAAAATAACATTCAAGAATGTAAAAAAGTATTAAAAATTTAATTAAATAACATAATAATTAAAAGTGATAGTTTTAATTCCTTTTTTTTTTATGAATTATTATTACTATTATTTTATCTTCTTATTCATGGAGATCTATCTTCAAACATGAGCCACCTACTATTTATGAGTATTTTTCTATAGAAGGAAAAGTCAAATCAACACTATTGTAAATGACATAAAAATACATACCACGGGAGGATTGAAAAGAATCACATAAAGGGCAACAACTGCCCTTAAAAAAATGCCCCATATGGCCAAGTGTCATGGGCTGGAAGCGCGACTATGCATATAGTCTAAAATTTTTCCCATGCAGCGTCAAGGCAGCCTTGACGAGCCTAGAGCGTGGACCCGGTTCTTCCCCAAACAGGAACCTACTAAATCTCATGAACCCTATAATGGGTTGTGTGGCTAACTCACATTTAGAAGCGATGGAGAGAGTACACTTATGAAAATAACTCTTTATTCACAAAGGGTTATAAAAACCACAACAGGGGGGGCACTAATTACAAGACCAACTTAGAGAGTTTACAAACAGAGAGTAATTCATTAAATACCTAAAGTGAATGTGATGTCTTGATAATCCCAAGACTATCACTATTTATATTAGTGGCAGGAGCCTAAAATCGTGGAAGTAGTGGAGGAGTGACCCAAGTGGGGTTTAACTGCCCACTTTCCTTACCTTTAGGGCCACTACCCATGTCCCACGTTCTCTTCCTTTTAGGAAGGGATATGCCCACTAATTTCTTTATTTTAGCTCCCAAAATCCCACTTACTAAATTTAGGACACCACTACCCTATTTTATAGGAAGCCATTATCCTAATAAATGAGTACTAGTCCTTAGAAGCCTTCTTCAATGTGTAACTTCAGCCCACGCTTGGCACATGGTCTTCACGCACTTGAAAAGTCACCTAACCCTTCAAGGGTCATGTGCGCATCAAATGCATTACTCACGCGTGGCTGCAAAGATAACCATCGAACAACATCTCTCATGCACATTGCTTCGTGCATGTGCTGCCATTCAGATGCCTGGTGCGTGCCTAGGACACCCGTGTGTTCGCTTGGTGCGTGCGCACCTAGTGTTGCCTCATTATGTGCCACATCATGTCCGTATGGGCATATGCGCCATGCGCGTGCTGTTGGGTTTTATGTTCTAAAACTCGTGATTTGTAAATAATAAAACTTATTCTGAAAATTCAATAAGTTGTTGTTGTATATATGTTTTGCTTATTGGAAATCCAATAAACTTAAAAGACCCATGACTATTACATGAGTACTTGAACTTTATGTAGAGACATAAAAGTGGATCAGATTCGAGTAAATAATCAAAATAATCTATAGTATATGAAAAGGTTGGGTGTCTTATTCTGGTAACACTATTGGACGCGGCCAACTCTGTAGTTGTTACAAACAGTTCTAAAATGCTACAAACGAAGTGATCCTAATTCGTACATATAATGACATGAGGAGTGGGAACTAGGTTTGTACAAGATCGGACCACAAAACCAGTCACTCTTACTTTATAACGCTGTTTACTATTTAAGACTAACTATTTCAAAACGATGACCTAGGTAACTTGACCTTAATTCTAAGCTCACTATGATCTCCTGTTTATTCGGGATTATTCTTAGATTTACATAGGTGAAGGTTGGCTCAATAACGCCGGCTCAATAAACTTCCATTCAGGGGTAAGACCGAGTAGATAACTGGGGAAATAAGGTGCAGGAAGGAATTCACTCCTACTCGTTTTTAAGGATAGTAAAGAGGTTGTTCCCTTAAGTGCTGACTTCGAGTCTTAAACAAGGGGCCTCACCCTCCCATTGGCCCGAGAGGGACTCGGTTTGTTGATTGGATCACAAATTAATTGTTCATTAGAGAATAAGTGGGACTTAAGGAACAAGAGGTAATGTCACATCCTGCCCCGTGCCCGCACTCCTGAGCCCGAGGAGAGGCATGATATTAACTGATGCTACTTTGATTAACCTACAAGTTTCTTTTAATAACCTTACTTATAACAGCAGTGGGAAATATTACATGCTTTTATTAGAAACTAGTTTACAAACTCAAGTTACATTTACATGAAAGACCTTATCCTGACAACCAATCTCATTTAATACTATTTCTAGACTTGTGGCAGACCTTAACCAACATCGCAACTTGGACTCGCCAGCTACCTGCAAGAGAAACATAGAGATAAACCATGAGCTTTACTGTAAACTCCTGAACTTAGGTTCCTTAGATAAGCATTTAGCCAAAGGAATGTTATATTACATATTTATTAAATAGAAATTCATGTTGTTTATAGGAATTATGAAGGAAGGAAAAAAAAAAAATATATCAAATGAAGAAACTCAATCATTAGTCTGCTAGAGGCACTAAGTGTGGAGTGACGTGGCAATTAATTCCTTGAACTCAGGAAGCGGCAAGAAGATTAAAAAGGAAAGTGAAACTTCAACAGCATGGTTTTAGCAATCGACAGGAGTAAATTTAGCGAATTCAGTGCCATTTGAAAGCTGGGAGAATCTAGTTTTCAAGGTTGTTCTGCTGGAGAAAGATTACAAGAGGAGAAGAACAAAAGTGGAGAATTTGCAGAACCATGGATTAATCAAGGCCTGAGGTGAATTTTGGAAGTTCCAGGTCAAATTATAAAGAATTATGGGCTGAAATTTTAAGGTAAACTCAAATCTAAACAAGTTTGTAGAAGGAAGTTTCTTGAAAAGAGCTCTGGATTTTGAGTTATGAATTTTTGAAATTATAACAGGGAATTGGTGCATAAGCAGACAGCTGCTTGTGAGGAACAAGTAAGCAGTTCATCAGGGAGAATTATAGCGAGATTTGGGCATGAGGATCTCATTTATAAAGGAAATCTCGCTGATTTTGTAAGGAGGATCTCGCTCTAGGGGGAAATCTCGCTAGGAATTGAGGTGAGTATCGCTAAGAATTTCACAGGAAAAGCTTGATCTCGCTCTAGAGGATCTCGCTGGTATCGCTCTAGGGGATCTCGCTGGTATCACTCTAGGGGATCTCGCTAGCATCGCTCCAGGGGATCTCGCTAGCATCGCTCAGGGGATCTCGCTAGCATCGCTCAGGGGATCTCGCTAGCATCGCTCAGGGGATCTCGCTAGCATCGCTCAGGGGGATCTCGCTGACCTCGCTCAGGAGGATCTCGCCAGTAGAGCTGTCTGTATTGATGGAAGTTCCTTTAATAAATGAATTATTTGAGATATTTTACTAGGAATTCTAATTAGTTTAATCGGGAATTATATCTTTTCAGGCCAAGAAGAGCTAGGGGAAGCGTATAAACCAATAAGAGCCTGACAAACTGTGAGTAACTCCTGTCTCTTATACACATCTAGATGTGTATAAGAGACAGGCACGTAGGAAGTTATGAATGAGAAACCGAAGTATGGGTTTCTTGGTTGGTAATAAAGGTTTGGGAGCTAGAGCGTTTAGGCTCGTTCTCAACTAGGGAATAATAATGTTTAATGATGTCTGAGAATGGTTTACAACGACATATAGAGACAAATGCTTGAGTTTACGCATTGGTATATTTACATGTTTATAGTGATGCTACGCTTGTTGCATTATAATTCTATAGTCACTCACTGAGCTTTTAGCTCATAGAATTTCTGTGTTTTCTTTTTTCAGGTAGCGGCCAGTTTCCTCAAGGTTGATTCTACTGCTGCTTGCCACCGAAAGACTCGGCTTATTAAAAAACATAGGTTGATAATCCGTTTATGTACACATTTTTTGTGAGGGACTAGGGTTTCTATAGAAATTTTTGGGCCACCTGTGAATATTTTTCTATAAAAGTGACGTTTTGGCTGTATGCTTGTAATTATGTAATCTTCGTAAGAACTTAAGGGGGAGGTTAGCTGTTTGCGTATATTACTAATTAAATGAATAGGTTTGTATCTAGATTAGAAGGCTTGGGTGGTGAGTTCTGGCAGTAGGGCTAGTAGCTACCACGGTCATATCCTCTTCTAGAATAAAAGGGTAATCTGGGAGGGGGTGTGACATTTACAAAGTTCAATGAGTGGTAAAACAAATACAAGTCTTTCACAAGCATTATCACGAGATTCTCAGGCGACCCCTACCATACCATGAAGCTTTCAAAAATCCACCTACACACACGGTAGATGGTTAACATATCATCACTAAAATATCAACCTATGTGCATATAGTTCTCCCTTTCATGAGCTTAGAAGCTAGGCTCGTCAGCCCTCTGACCATCCCATTTCAAGGTTTCTCTATCCCACAGGCTCAGACACTAGACTCCTCGGTCCCCTGATCATCCTGTAAGGATTCATTTTGGGCTCAAGTTTTAGGTCCTTAGACCCCCTGACTATCCCAACGTCATACATATCTCATAGCATAACCTACAACATATTAATTCATAATATGCTTGAAAAAACAAAGGAAGAAACCACTCATCGTGATTTGGTGAGAACTTTCTTCGTAGTTCACCCGGTTTCCCTTGTTCCACCGTTGGACCCTATTTCAGGTTTAACTTTAAGCTTAGATTACTAACTCTTTCGAGCCTTATCTCAAGGCATTCTCTTTTCAAAAATGTGTGAAAATGTTTTAACTATAATACCTTAAAGTTTCACCTTGAAATTCCTTGGCGAAAGTTCCGAGTCGCAAGTTTATTCCTTCTAAGCACCTCTCGGTTTTCCTTGAATTTTACAGCCTTAGAGTTAGAATTGTGTTGAGGCAGCCCTCACACTGAAACTACACTTAATTTAGAAACTTTTTGTTCAAAAAGCACCTGATTTGCATGAGTAGTTTGGAAAAGCTTCTTGTTTAAAGTTAGCCTATGCATCTGTCCATACTACCTTGCACCCTTTGGCACCTTTGCTTGTGCCTCCGACCGAGCACTGCTTTCTCTTCTTCGAGTGTCTCTTATCCTTTCCTTTCTTTGTGGTTTCTAAGTACTTAATTGATGTGTGGGTGGAAGTGAGGCATTCTCCCACTTTTTTTTTTTTTAATGGCGTATCCATGGCTGGCCGAGGATAACGTACGAATGCCTTTACTCTTTTACCCGACACCTCCTCTTTTGATCACATCTAAGTGTTTTCCTTAGCAGTTGCCAACTTTCTGCTCCTATCACCTCCTGCTTGAGGTGTCTTCACCTCACACTCATCAACCGCAACCCTTTCATCAATGCAACTTTTTGTGTCTTCCTTGTAAGGGACCCAGATCTGTACGCATACAGGAAATTAAATATCAAATAATAAGCAGGACGAAATTTTATTTCAAAGGGGGTGGATATTAAGAAAAAAAAATAATAATAATAATAAAAAATAAATAAATTGAAAATTGGAAAACTTATTCATTATCCAAAGAGTAATGAATAAGGGAGCGAGCGGGAGCGAGAAAGTGGAGAGAAGCGAGAGCCACACCAGCGAGAAAACTGGAAAAACGAGATTCTGAGAAGAGAGCTGCGCGATCGAAGAAGAATTGGAGAGCGAAGAAACCCAGCGAGTGATGCTAGCGAGATTGAGGCTTGGTGAGAGTAGAAAAAGCGAGATCCTCCTGGAGAGAGAGCGTATGAAGGCTCAAATGAAACATTGAGAGGCGAGAACTGTAGTAGAGCTAGTTGCTACGTAGTTGGAGAGAGAGCAGAAGTATAAAGAGAGCTATTCTTAGGAGACCAGTAGAAAGAGCGGGAGCGAGAGCGAGAGAGGAGCGAGAGCGGGAGCGGGAGCAGGAGCGAGAGCAAGAACGAGAAAGCTGGAAGAGAGCGAGAGCGGGAAAGTTGGGAGAGAGCGAGACGGAAAGAAAAATTTGAGAGAGCGAGAGTGGAGAGAGCGAGAATTTTCAGCAAGAAAGCTCCAGTTAAATTCCTAGCGAGAAAACGGGAGAGAGCGAGATTTTAAGAGCAGAGTGAGCGAGATTTGACAGAAGCGCAAATTATGCGTTGAATTTGGCCACGATCTTATAGATTATAACATGGATAAAACCCTGAAATTGAATACAAACAAAGAATGATGACGTAAGGGCAAACATTAGCCAAAATTAGTGTCTTATTGAGAGGAATCCATAAACCATAAGTATTTTAAAGAAGCCACCTGTACGATGATTTGTCACACTGAAGAAGAGCTGAAAACTACTATAAATAGGACCATTTGCCGAAATGTTATAACCCATTCTCAAAACAAATCTCAGTAACATAGTATCGTGTGAAAAAGTAAGTGTGAGTGAGAAGTTCTGTGAAGAAGAGAAAGCTCGGGTAAGTGTTGCCAAATTTCTTCTTTTGATTTAAAAAGGGAAAACTCTGCTGAGAAAATCATAAAGAATAATAAGGAATAATTAGATCACAGTCAAGGTAAGTAGTTTATTCTACCCTCTCTTTAAATGTTCTATGGTAGTGTACTTTATTATAATTGCATGGTTATGTTAATTGTTATATTGCATTACATGTTTAGAACACGTTTCTCTACAAAGGCCCCATGCATTATGTTTGTTCACGATTACGTTAAAACCAAGTTTTAATTAGGTGTAAGTTATGCTTCCAGGTCTAATCTTAAATGGTTATGTTTAATGGTTGATGTTGGATTGCGATTCTGGCCCTACTGACCTGCATGACCCGCCAATCATCAGATGGGTTAGTTTCCGCTAAGTCCTCATCTTCCTATCAGTGCGGAAAGATTTATGTTGAAAGCATAACGTTATTGCTAATGGTTGATGTTGGTGATGCGATTCTGGCCCCTACTGACTGCATGATCCCGCTAATCATCAGATGGGTTAGTTTCCGCTTAAGTCCTCATCTTCTTATCAGGGCGGAAAGATTTTATGTTGGAAGCAAATTTTTATGCTAATGGTTGATGTTGGATGCGACTCCTGGCCCTACTGACTGCATGACCCGCTAATCATCAGATGGGTTAAGTTTCGCTTAGGTTCTCATCTTCAATCAGGGCGGGAGAGATTTATTGGATACATAACCAACCACCACATGTATTATACGTTTTCGGTCCAATCATATGTTTCATGACATGTTGCTTGTGATTGTGCATTTGGTCACTACCCTACGTGAGAACTACTTACTGGGTATATTATGTACTTATCCTATATTTTTACAGACTTTGTAGGTAAGAACACATGTAGAGGGCGAGTTGGACGTCACTCGCAAATGGCCAACCAATCAAACTCACTATTAATGCACATGCATTTTGTACCACCACGCTAATGTTTTATGGAATCCTGGTGTTTTGATAAAATAAATTCTAATAATAGGTTTTTCTAATCTAATTAATAAAATTTTAGATATTTCTTGTGGAAATTCAAGCCAAAACTCAATCTCATGATAGGAAAATGTCTAGAGTATGCATGTCGTAGCAGTCGGGATCATAACGTTAAGGATTCAGCGGGCTTACATTCCCCTCCATAGCCAACACTTGAGGCTTAACTTTGCATGTCTGCTCGTGCACCACCTCATTTTTCTTAAGGCCTAAGACTCCTTCCAAACAACCAAACATGTCTGGATGACGTCCTTCATATACGCTCATCCTTCATATTGCGTCCATCCAACTCAATATGCGTTCAACTAGGATGATGACCAAAACCCCTTTCAATGCATACTACTAGCCTTGTACTATGTGCCTACAATGCCCTCGGATATCCAACGATAGCATATCACCATCGCATAGCACCCTTGGGTCAACTTGGTTCTCAACTCAACACCTCAAGGAATAGCTCACCATACCTAGGTTCTTGCTAACGTATCTCTTATGACCAACGCAACCACTTATGAAACCTTGGTACCGCAAGCCCCAACAATGCAAGGGCAAATCACTATGCGTCCATCTTAGCTCGTTCCATCGCATAGCTCATACCTTAGCAAGGCCGCCGCATCCATCATATCCATCGTATCCATTGCCGTAGGCCATCGCATGCTACCAATGCACTCATTCGGCCGCATATACACATACCATCAGTCGCATCATCACATGCCCTTGGCCTCACACTCTCGAGTAGCAAGGCTGCGACAGGCCACTAACGCATAACACTGTCGCATGACATCAACACATAGCACCGTCGCATGTCATCAACACATAGCACCGCCGCATGTTATCAACGCATAGCGTTGCCACATCCTATCGCATTGACGCATAACATCAGCGTGTGACATCAATGCATAGTGCTACCGCATACCATCGACGCACACTTTCGGCCGCACATTTGAAAACGTGAGCTAGAATCCCAGTGAATGACTTAATAAAACATAAATCTCATGCTTAAACTAAAAGCTCGAAAACATAATACTAGAACTAAAATATACCAAGCAACCGTGTACATAAAACCTTTACAACCATTGTATCTGAAACCTGAATCTTAATTGAGACCCTTACTTCGATCTCTTCATACTGAGCTATTGTTAGGAGGGACCCTATGTCGATCTCTTTAAAAATATATCGATGGGCACCTTAAGCAACTTCCTCTAAACATTAGCATTGATAACTACTCTTAAACACCATTAAACATCATTATTTCTTAGTTGAGAACGAGCATACCTCGCTCTAGCTCCCAACGTCTATTATCGGCCATGAGACCCATGCTTCGGCCTCTCTTTGCTGGTTTATGGCCTAGGAGACCTATACTTCAGCCTTTCCTTCAAAACTACCCACGTGTAAGTGGAGGTTTCTATGTACCGTCAACACCTTAGGTACATTTATTCATATACCTTTCTTACCTTCAGTACTCCTCTTTATTGTGTTTAGGAATATCAACGCATGTACTTTAGCAATCTTAGGTATATAAACATAGCATATCAAGCTTAGTTTTAACCCCAACGCATGCTTCATACTTTATAAAATAAGTTGGTTTAAATCGTGTTGAACTTGCTTATAAAAACTATTAGCATGCTTTAGATATGGAAAACATACTTGAAAAATTCATACATTAGTAACATCATGCGTTGATAAACATTTATAAGCATTAGCAATTTCAAACTATCCTTCTAGCCTAGGAGAAGATATGACTGCCTTTATCCTTAGTTGAGAGTGAACTACTAGATCTAACCCTCAACGTCAACCTTAGTCGGGGAGAACCCTTTTGCTCAATCTCTCAATGTCAACCTTAGTCGGGGAGAACCCTTTTGCTCAATCCCTCGACGTTGTATTACCTACGTGCACGTGGTTATAACTGAGTACCATCATACCTTGGGTACTTCTATTCAGATACCTTCTCACATGTCCTTCAGTATCGAGCTGCTAAGATACCTTCTCAAACGTCCTTTGGTATTAAGTTGGTCCGGTACCTTCTCGAATGTCCTTCGATACCAAGTTGGTCAGATACCTTATCAAATTCCCTTCAGTATCTGGTTGGGCGGATACCTTCTCAAATGTCCTTCGGTATCGCGTTTTAGGTAAAACTAGTCATAAACATTTAGTTGAACACTAAGGCTTAATGCTCAAATCATCATACTAGTTCCTCCATCATACTAGCTTATCATAAAAATGGAGTTACTTAAACATCCTGAAAGTATTTGGACAAGATAACATATTTACATCATGTCAATTCCATGGAAAACATGCTTTACTTAGCATGAGAAACAGTTTCACAAATACGTTGCTTGGCACTTCATTTAAACACTTAGCATGAGGAATATCTTCAAAGAAATCATTGTTTCTAACACTTAGCATGAGAAATAACTTCAAGGAAATCATGGTTTCTAAATCATTAAAACATCAATTCATCACATAGTCACTCACAGCTCGTTGGTCTCTTAACGGGTTATACACCTCTCCTAGCTCTTTTTGGCCTGAAAGGACATAATTCCCGATTAAACTACTTAGAATTCCTAGCAAAATACCTCAAATAGAACTTTCATCATCAAAGACAGCTTTACCAGCGAGATACTCGTCATGAGTGAGATCCTCATGAGCGAGATCCTCCTCATGAGTGAGATCCTTTCATCCTAGTGATACTCACTTTTCCAGCGAGATTCAACCCAATTTCTAGCGAGATTCCCTTCTAGAGCGAGATTCTCATCACAAAATTAGCGAGATTTCCTTCATTAGTGAGATCCTCATCATAAAATCTTCTTATAATCTCCACGGTGAGCTATTTGCTTGTTCTTCCCAAGCAGCTGTCTGCTTATGCACAGATTCTCTGTTACCACTTTAAAAATTTATAACTCAAAATCCAGACCTCTTTTGAAGAAACTTCCTTCTATAAACATGTTTATAATTGAGTTAAATTTTTTATCTTAAAATTTTAGCCAAAAATTTCTTATAGTTTGGCCTAGAGCTTCCAATCTTCACCTCAGGCCTTGATTAACCCGAGATTCTGTCTCTTCTATAATTTCATCACTTTTTGTTCTTCTTCTCCTGCAATCTTTCTCCAGCAAGATAACCTTGAAAACTAGATTTTCCCAGCTTTCAAATGACACCGATTTCACTAAATTTTCTCATGTAGATTGCCGAAACCAAGCTTTCGAATACCTCTTCCTTTTAATCTTCCTGCCGCTTCCCGAATTCAAGGATTAACCGCCACGTGCTAAACCAATAAGTGAGTTTCCTTATTTAATATTTTTTTCTTTTCCTTTCTCCATAACTTCTATAAATAACAATAATTTTCACTTATTAAATATTTAATATATCATTCCTTTGGCTAAACATACTTGTTTAGGAACTTAGAATTCGGGGTTTACACTTAGCTACACAAGAGCTTATTTCTTCTTGCTTCCATCCTCTAACCCTTCTAAGATATGGCTTCATTTAACTCATTAGGAGACATCTCATTACTTACTCTTACTTATAGTAATTAGGGTTTGGGTTTTATACATCTCTTCGGCCGCAAACCATCGACCGCATTGCAGTACCACCGTAACCAACGCATGCCTCGCGTAACACTGCTACATACCGTCGTGTCCATCGCAGCCCTTGCACCCCATGCATTGTTCTAACCTCTCAATAGTGGCTGCCGCATGCGTTGTTCTTGGCCATACTTCAACTCTCTCCATGCCCAAATAACCTCTCAATTCTTCATGGCCAACGTATGGCACCACATCAACGCATAGTCCCACACTTAGTCATTTCCTCCTTAGCTTCCACCACATGGTTATACTTAGCCAAATATTCACTAGTTATGGCTTATTTCCAAAGTTTTTAACAAATCCTTTTTATCATTTAGAAATTTTCCTACTCTTTTTCTTAGGATCTAACTCATTCTTAGTTATCTCTTTTATTTCCTGCTATGAAAGGGAAAATGGATTCCAGGTTTCACAAGTAATCTCGGGGGTAAAACAGACATTTGACCCATCCATTATTACGAACAAACCTGTGAAGGGTTAACTTACTAATCATGGTTATATCGAGTGGGCATAATATATCTACAGTGAGGGGAGTTCAACTATGAGCTTTAGTGGAGTGACCCATTAGTTAACGAATGGGGGTTAATTCGGTGTAATGAGTTTAGCCAGTTAATCTTGGATCATTGAAGCCCATGATTTGTAGGTCCGCGAGGTCTCCCTACTAGCTCGTAAATGGATTAGCTTTAGAGTAGCGTGATAAGTTAATTTGAAACGTTCAAATTAAAATTAAAGAAATTCGTAATTATATGAGATATAATTACATGTTTAATTTTAAGAATTAAACGGAATATGAGAATTAATATTTAAATATATGAAGGTGGATTTGTGTAAAATTAATTTAATATTTGATATTAAATTAATTAGAATTAATTAAATTGTTTAAATAATTATTTATTATTTTTATTAGAATTTTGAGAAATTGATAATATTTTTAATTTGAAATCATTTGAAAAAATTGAAAAAATTGAAAAACACAAAATAGAATTTCCATTAACACCTTCAACTAGCTCACATTAAACCCACTTAAGTTTGGCTTCAATAACTCCAAGCATAAGCTGCATCTCATGCAGCCATCTTCTTTGCATGAAAGTTCTGCAATATATTGAAGAGATTGGAGTGAAATTGAGGCATGCATCTATAGAGTTTTTGCTGAAAAATTCGAGTTGAAGAAGTTATTCTTTAAGTGGGTTATTGCAGTGAGTTCTTCTCCAAGTTCCTTTCATTCAAGCTTATTTTGAGTCCCACAACTCAACCTAGAGCTCCAAGAGAATAGTAGAGAAGATCTTGAGGTGGTCTACAACAAGATTTGGAGAAGTTTACAGTTGAAAATCAAGATTTCAATAAGTTCTACAAAGGTATGTCTTGAAACCCTCTTGTTATTGTATGAGCATGTTTTGGTTATTGTCAAAATTAATGAATTAGAGTGCTTATTGATCCTTGTTGCTTATGCTGCTTGATGATATACTCCAAAAATTGGTATCAGAGCATCATTTAAGCATTCAATTTGGTTTAATTTTGGTGTGATGGGTATTTTTCATGAGTTATATGAGAATGGTGCATTGATATGATTTTCTGAGTTTTGGCATTTATTTTCTCTTTGATTTCTTGATTAAATTTTTAATTGGCTCTTGAGTGATGAGTTTTTATGTGTTCTCAAGAGTCTGTAATTTATTTGGAGTCATTAAAGTTGAAATTAAGATGTAATTGAAGAAACAAGTGAAAAAGGTCGAGCAACAGATTCCAGTTCTTTAGCCTCTCCTCAAATCTGAGCGTTGAAGTGTTGTGCGCTAGACGATCGTGTAGCTACAGGCGCTGGGCATTGAAGTTTTGTGCGCTAGACGATCATGTAGCTATGGGCGTTGGGCATTGAAGTGTTGTGTGTTAGACGATCGTGTAGCTATGGACAATGAATGATGTGAAAAGGCGCTAGACGATAGCACTACACCATCGGTATAAACGCTAGGCGATCGTGTATCTTTGTGCGAGTGTTGGACGATGTGAAGAGGCGCTAGACGATAGCACTACACGATCGGTATAATCACTAAGCGATCATGTAGCTTTGTGCGATGCTGAACGATGTGAAGAGGCACTAGACGATGGCGCTACACAATCAGGCAGACACTAGACGTCAGCGTTACACGATGAACCAAACGACACTAGAGCTAGCGAGAGCAGCCGATTCGACCAGTTTTCTTTAGGTCCTATCTAGTTTAGCCTCAAAAGGGTTTTGGCTGGTCCGGTTCAGGCTATTCTGGTTTGGTTCGAGCGGTCCGAAAGCGGTTTTGAAGCTGTCACTGGTTTTTTTGTAATAATTAGGTTTTGTTTGCTTGTTTTTTTGCCAAAACTTAAACCATATCAGTCTGTGTTTAATTATTTATGCATTCGATGTATGTTATAATTAGGTTCGGAAGCTTTTTTGTAATAATTAGGTTTTGTTTGCTTGTTTTTTTGCCAAAACTTAAACCATATCAGTCTGTGTTTAATTATTTATGCATTCGATGTATGTTATAATTAGGTTCGGAAGCTTTTTTGTAATAATTAGGTTTTTGTTTGCTTGTTTTTGCCAAAACTAAAACCATATTAGTTTGTATTTAATTATTTATGCATTTGATGTACGTTATAATTAAATAAATCTTGTATGAGCATACAATATGCCATGTAGATTTAAAACCCACCATAGAAAGCATGTTACATGCATTGAAAATATGTTATAAAATGTTATAATATATAGTTTGCATATTAGGGTTTCTTTTATTTAATATAATTGTTATATTAAATATTGAACGCCTTTAATGTATGTTGTGGATGTTTAGCATGTCTAAAATTTTGTAAGCTGTTCTAAAATTGGGTTAGACATTTAAAATCCATAACAAAGAACAGTTGCATGCTCATGTAGGTTAACCACTCGTTTTAAAAGTTGAAATAGTTTGTTAAACTTGTAAAACTCGGGTTACAAACTCAACTGGTATATAATCCTGTTGAAAGCTGGAGGTATTTAAGTTGACAATCTGGAAATTATGGCCGAATTATTGAGAACCGGTTTTATAAGCATAAGTGAGCAATGTGAGGTAATAAAATGATTTATCGGCCAGACATCGTATGTTTAAATCTATTTATAAGTGTTATACTTGGATAAACCACATAGACTTAGGGTGGTTTGTTAGCCAAAATGAACCTAAGTATAAATTTACCCAATTAATAGAACAATTCAATGGGAGTTTAATAACTTCTATATGATAAAGTTATTAGAACACTTCAGTGGAAGATTAATAATATATACGATACGTTATTTTTAGCTCTCACGTCCCTAAGAGTTCACAATCTAGATTTAAGCGATACTTCGTGTCATCCTGGCAGTGACCTCCATACGGAAAGTATTTTTAGCATAAATCTAGATTTCGGTGAATAAGAGGAAGTTGTTCAAACATAAATCAATTATATGACATATAGATTTCAACTGTCGCGTCTCCACATAGTTTACACTATGAGATTCATATGATGCTTCGTGTCTCCCTGGGAGTGACCTCTATACGGAAAATGTCTGTATGAGTCAATAACAAGGTAAATGGGGGAAGTTGTTTATAGTAAGTGGATGAAGGATATGTGTCAATATATCTGCAGTCTCTTCCGTTAGTTTGGACCGTGAGATTCTTATGTTGCGCCTGCTGGTTTGCTTTATGCAGCCTTTGCTAGTCGTTTAACGACGGCTATCCCCACGGAGGGTTGTAACATAGGATTCGGAACAATCAAACTCTAGAAATGGATAGGATTTCTTAGGTCCATTCCCAACCTTGGCTCTCCATTTTGGTAGCATAGTTGGGGCCGACCTCTAACGTCTCAAAACGGAGGGTTACACTTACAAAATTATTAAAGTGTTAGTAATTTCTAACCAAAAGTGATAGCTAAATGACTATCGGAATATGATTTATTCTGGAGATAATATTTAGTCAAGAATGTCTTGCTGTAGTATTGTTGCAAAAATAATTTTGGTATATTATTACTTTGCTAAAACTTGATTGGATTTAAAAGCAATTCACTTATAAAATTTGTTTATAATTTCAGAATGACAAGTTCACTAGTACAATTGTTGGCGTCTGATAAATTGATTGGGGATAATTATGCAACATGGAAATCAAATTTGAATACTATACTAGTGATATACGATTTACGGTTCGTCTTAACAGAAGATTGTTCTCCCGTTTAACACAAATTGAACTGTTCAGGATGTATATGATAGATGGATCAGGGAAAATGATAAAGCCCGTGCTTATATCCTCGCCAGCATACCCGATGTTTTGGCGAAGAAACATGAGGATATAAGTAATACCAAAGAGATTATGGAATCTCTACGGGAGATGTTCGGGCAACCGTCCTTCTCCTTAAGGCATGATGCTATAAAGTACGTTTACAATTGCCGCATGAAATAGGGAGACTCTGTTCATGAACATGTCCTGGAAATAATGGCACACTTTAATGTGGCAAAAGTAAATGACGTTGTTGTTAATGAGAGAATTCAAGTCGGTTTTATTCTAGAATCTCTTTCGAAGAGTTTTATGCAGTTCTGCACGAATGCACTCATGAATTAAAATTGAATACAGTTTGACTACTTTGCTGAATGAGCTACAAGCTTACCAGACTATGTTAAGAAATAAAGGTCTGGAATCAAAAGTAAACGTTACTATCACTGAGAAGAGAGGAACGTCCTTCAAAAAGCTGATGTTGCTTCCTCTTCACAGAGTAAGAGTATTCCTGCTAAGAAGAACAAAGGGAAAGGGAAGAAGAAACTCGCTGGAAAGAAAGGCAAGAATAACATTGTAGACAAAGGAAAGTGTTTCCACTACAATGAAGAATGGCACTGGAAGAGAAACTGCTTGCAGTACCTTGCTGAGAAGAGAGTAGAGAAAGCAAAACAGGAAAACTAGTTGTAAACCCCAAACTCTAGGTTTCTTAGATAAGCATGTTTAGCCAAAAGAATGTTATATTACGGATTTATTAAGTAGAAATTCATGTTTATTTATAGGAATTTATGATGGAAGGGAAGGAAAAACATATTAAATGAGGAGTGACGTGGCAGTTAACCCTTGAACTTTGGAGGCAACAGGAAGTTTTTAGAAGAAGAACTTCAAAAGTTTGGTTTCGGCAATTGACATGAGTAAATTTAGTGAAATTAGTGCCATTCGAAAACTGAGAGAATCTAGTTTGCGAGGTTGTCTTGTTGGAGGAAGATTGCACAAGGAGAAGAACAAGAAGTGAAGAAAATACAGAGGAGGCAGAATCTTGGGTTAATCAGGGCCTAAGGTGAATATTGAAAGTTCTAGGCCAAACTATAATGAATTCTTGGCTAAATTTTAAGGTAAGAAAGTTAACTTAATTCTAAACAAGTTTGTAGAAGGAAGATTTTTGAAAATAGCTCTGGATTTTGAGTTATGAATTTTTGAAGTTATAACAGGGAATCAGTGCATAAGCAGACAACTACTTGGGAAGAACAAGCAAACAGTTCACCGTGGGGTTATAGAGAGATAGGGGGATGGGGATCTCGCTTATAAAGGAAATCTTGATGATCTCACTTTAGAGGATCTCGTTGACCTCGCTCAAGTGGATCTCGCCAGTAAAGCTGTCTTTGTTGATGAAAGTTTCTTTAATAAATGAATTAATTGAGGTATTTTACTTAGAATTCCAAGTAGTTTAATCGGGAATTATGTTCTTTCAGGCCAAGAAGAGCTAGGAGGGGCATATAAAGCATTAAGAGCTTGACGAGCGGTGAGTGACTAAGTGAATTAATGTCTCTAGTACTTATGCATATAAGATCAAGTAAGTTATAGTGACATAAATGATAAATTTATACTTCTTCAAGCAATAAATGGTTAAAGAATAACTTAACGCATGTTTCTCGGCTTGTATATGTGTAGCACAGGCCAAGGTATGTCATGTAGTCATTACAAAAGTTAAGTTCTAATGTTGAAATATGCTTCCTAGAGGAAGGTTATGAGAAAATGAGTTCTTGTTTAGATGGTAGGTAATGGAACTTAACTTGATGCTATAAAATACCCCAGTACCGAAGGACATTTGAGAAGGTACCTGACCAACTTGATACCGAAGGACATTTGAAAAGGTATCTTAGTAGCTCGATACTGAAGGACAAGTTTGAGAAGGTATCTGAGCGGAAGTACCTAAGGTATGACGGTACTTAGTATGGCCACGTGCACGTAGGCAGTTCTGAATGAGAGGCCGAAGTATGGGTCTCTTAGTCGGCAATAAACATTGGGAGCTAGAGCATTTAGGCTCGTTCTCAACTAGGAAATAATGATGTTTGATGATATCTAAGAATGGTTTAAAGCTACATTTAGAGACAATTGCCTGAGATGCTCATTAATATATTTACATGTTTATTCGTAATGTAATGCATAATGTTATATGATTTTATAGTCGCTCACTGGGCTTTTAGCTCACGGAATTTCTGTGTTTCCCTTCTCAGGTAGCGGTCAGATTCCTCAGGGTTGATCCTGTTGCTGCTTGCCACTGAAAGACTCGGCTTATTAAGAGGACTTAGGTTGTTGTTCTGTTTATGTACACATGTTTTGAGAGGGACTAGGGCTCTGTTAGAGATGTTTGGGCTCATCCGTGAATGTTTCTCCCCTTAGATGTTATATCATAGCTGTATACATGTGTTTATATAATTTTTTGTTGAACTTATAGGGAGGCGTACCATATTCATACATTATTAATGTTTAGCAGGTTGGCATTTAGATTAGAGGGCTAAGGTGGTGGGTGCTGGCAGTAGGGCTAGTAACTACCGCGGTCATATCCTCTTTTAGTTTAAAAGGGTAATTTAGAAGGGGGTGTGACACTAGTTCCTGAGGATCGCTTGCTCAGCTTAACCAGTGGGAGATGTTGTTGTCTAATGATAATCTTACTTGCTTTTGTTATCTTGTAAAGAACAAAATGTATATATTTCTGTTGTAAATGAAATGTTCATTTTCGAAAATTATGTTTGTTTTATCTCATAGCAACTTCTGCTAAGAATCAAACTAGTTAAAAGTCATTTGTAAATATTCAGATATTTAAAACGGCTAGAAATCAATTAGATCAAAGTATAGAAAGTTTAAAGATTTCTAGATCTATTTAATTAACTCTGTTAACAAGAGTTGTCAAGACAGGTCAAATGTGTCTTACTCAAAAAGTTTAGAGTACCTCAATGTAGTGGGAGGAAAGTATGACTTCCTGGTCATTATTGAGAATAAGATGCATTCATCATATAGTTTAATAAGAAGTCTATTATACGCTAACATGTTTACAATGATTCTCTCGGCTAAAGTGTTTGAGAATCACCTAGTAAGACTAGGAATACTAGGTTAATATCCTAGGGCATGTGGAAAAATACCGGGTATGTGATACCGGAAGGTAAACCATGGGTATGTGATGCACTAGTTTATTGTATTTCTCTATAAAACTCAGAAACTCAGTCTTATATATTCGTATATATAAGTTACCACTAGAGCTTTAGTTCAAGTGGGAGTTCGTTGGGTTTTATGTCCTAAAACTCATGGTTTGTAAACAATAACACTTACTATAAAATTTTCATAAGTTGTTATTGAATATATGTTTTGTTTATTAGAAATCCAATAAACCTAAAAGACCCATGACTATTACATGAGTACTTAACTTTATGTGGAGGCATAAAAGTGGATATGAATAAGGTTGGGTGCCTTATTCTGGTAACACTATTAGATGTGGCCTACTCTATAATTATTACAAAGAGTTGTAAAATGCTACAAATGAAGTGATCCTAATTCGTACATGTTATGACATGAGGAGTGAAGGCGTCCTGTGCAAATGGGTTTGTACAAGATCGGACCACGAAATCGATCACTTTTACTTTATAACGTTGTTTACTGTTAAGACTGACTATTTCAAAATGATGACCTAGGTAACTTGACCTTAATACTGAGCTAACTATGAACTCCTATTTATTCGGGATTATCCTTAGATTTGCATAGGTGAGGGTTGACTCAACAGCGTCGGCTCAATAAACCTCCATTTCAGGGGTAAGACCGGGTAAATAGCTGGGGACATAGGGTGCAAGAAGGAATTCACTCCTACCCGCTTTTAAGAATAGTAGAGAGGTTGTTTCCTTAAGTGCTAACTCCGAGTCTTGAATAAGGGGCCCCACCATCATTTTGGCCCAAGAGGGACTCAGTTTGTTGATTGGATCACAAATTAATTGTTCATTAGAAGATCAGTGGGACTTAAGAAACAAGAGGTAATCTCGGGGGCAAAACAGACATCCGTTATTACGAACAAACCTGTGAAGGGTTAACTTACTAATCATGGTTATATCGAGTGGACATAATATATCTACAGTGAGGAAAGTTCAACTATGAGCTTTAGTGGAGTGACCTATTAATTAATGAATGGAGGTTAATTCGGTGTAATGAATTCAACCAATTAATCTCTATTCGTTGGAGCCCATGATCTGTAGGTTCCCGAGGTCCCCTTACTAGCTCGTAAATGGATTAGCTTTAGAGTAACATGATAAGTTAATTTGAAACATTCAAATTAGAATTAAAGGAATTAGTAATTATATGAGATATAATAACACGTTTAATTTTAAGAATTAAACAGAATAAGAGAATTAATATTTAAATATGATTTAAATATATGAAGGTGGATTTGTGTAAAATTAATTTAATATTTGATATTAAATTAATTAGAATTAATTAAATTTTTTAAATAATTATTTATTAATTTTATTAGAAAAATTAATTTTGCAAAATTAATAACATTTNAAATTGTTCATTTGAGGATCAGTAGAAATTTAAGGGACAAGACGTAATCTTGGGGGTAAAATAGACATTAAACCCAGCCGTTATTATGAACAACCTGTGAAGGGTCGACTTACTAATTATGGTTAAATCATGTGGACATAATATATCTACAGTGAGGGGAGTGCAACTATGGGCCTATGGGCTTTAGTGAAGTGACCCATTAGTTAACGAATGAGGATTAATTCAGTGTAAAGAATTTAACAAATTAATCTTGGATCGTTAGAACCCATGATCTGTTGGTCCACGAGGTCCCTCTACTAGCTCGTAAATGGATTAACTTTAGAGTAGCGTGATAAGTTAATTTGAAATATTCAAATTAGAATTTAAGGAATTAGTAATTATATGTAATATAATTATACGTTTAATTTTGGAATTAAATGGAATTAAAGAATTAATTAATATTTAAATATGATTTAAATATTAAATTCATAAAGGTGAAATTTGTGTAAATTTAATTTAATGTTTGATTTTAAATTAATTAGAATTAATTAAATTTTTTAAATAATTATTTATTAATTTTATTAGAAAAATTAATTTTGCAAAATTAATAACATTTTCAATTTTTGAAATCATTTGGAAAAATTGAAAAACATAAAATGGAATTTCCATTAACACCTTCAACTAGTTCACACCAAACCCACTTAAGTTTGGCTTCAATAACTCCAAGCATAAGCTGCATCTCATGCAACCATATTCTTTGAATGAAAGTTCTACAATATATTGAAGAGATTGGAGTGAAACTGAGGCATGCATCTATAGAGTTTTTGCTGAAAAATTCAAGTTGAAGAAGTTGTTCTTCAAATGGGTTATTGCATTGAGTTCTTCTCCAAGTTTCCTTCATTCAAGTTTATTTTTAGTCTCATAACTCAACCTAAAGCTCTAAGAGAACAGTAGGGAAGATCTTGAGGTGGTCCACAACAAGATTTGGAGTTTACAGTTAAAAATCAAGATTTCAAGAAGTTCTACAAGGGTATGTCTTGAAACCCTTTTGTTATTGACAAAATTAATGAATTAGAGTGATTATTGATCCTTGTTGCTTCTGTTGCTTGCTTATATACTCCAACACGTGCGCATGCCCTGTCGTCGGGCCTCACGCGCGTACCCATTGACACTTGTGAGTGAGCGCCCATATGTGTGTACGCGTGTCTGCCTACCACGTGTGCCATGCTTGTTCGAGTTGATGTCTTAAATATCATAGGGTCATGTAGTTTATAATTTAATTGTACAAACTTTTTGTTTATTTAATAAAATATGAGATGTTTTATTTGACATTTAGTAGCATTAAACCCATAAACCAATAAATTAACATTCAAGGTTATCATCTGTAGCTTAAACATGTATGTAGAGACATATAGGTGGATCATGTTTAAGTGATAACCTAAATGGTCTGTAGTAGATGGATAAAGCTGGATACCTTATTCTAGTGACACTACGAATACGATCTACTTTGTAGATTTTACAATTGTTGTAAAGTGCTACAAATGATTTGATCCTGATCATTCATGTGGAGACATGTGAACGGGGGTATTCTATACAAAGGATTTTGTATAAGACTGGACCACAAAATGACTAGTCTCATTATATAACGTCGTTCATTATTGAGACTTACATTTCACCAGGATGACCATAGGTGATATGACCTGAATCCTGAGTGAGTTGTGAACTCCTACCTATGAAGGTGATCTTTTGAATTGTATGGATGAAAGTGACCAGATCGCCAACTCAACAAGCCTACCATTTCGGGGATTCATCTAATTGGGGAGCTAAGAACACAGCTACACAAGACGGAATTCACTCCTTCCCCAATGTTGGGGAAAGTAGATAAATTCCCCCTTAAGGGGGACTTGAACAATCTGGTGTGATACCCTCTCCTGGCCTGAGAGGGGTTTGGTCATAGTTAGACTATGACTTATTTTTCATTAGAAGGATCGGTGGTACTTAAGGAGTTAGATGTAACTACATGGGTAAAATGGTAATTTTTGCCTAGTTGTACTTATGAGCAATTTATGAAAGGTTATCACACTGTTAACTAGTTATATCCAATGGGCATTGAAATATATCTGTAGTGTAAAGAGTTTAGTTATCGGTCTTTAGTGGCGTGCCCGACAGTTGATGGATGTTGAATAATATAATTAAAGGAGCTTAATTAATTATTCAAGTACCATTGGAGCTTCAAGATACAGGTTCATGAGGTCCCCTCCGTAGCTCAACACAATCAATGCGATTTTAATCATATAAAAAACTTAAAATTTCTCCTAAAGAAAATGCTCATCTTGGCACCTAAGGTTAGGACACATCAATCTCAATAGGATTGAGAGATTGATCAAGAATGTATTTCTAAACGAGTTAAAAGAAAATTTTTTACTAGTGTGTGAGTCATACCTTGAAGATAAAATTCAAAAAGACCTTTTACTAGAAAAGGTCATAGGGCCAAAGAACCCTTGGAGCTTGTACATCAGACCTCTGTGGTTCGATGAATATTAAAGCAAGAGGAGGGTTTGAATATTTCATTACATTCTGATGATGATTCTAGATATGGGTATGTTTATTTAATGCAACATAAGTCTGAAGCCTTTGAAAAGTTCAAAGAGTTTAAAGTTGAAGTTGAAAATGCATTAAATAAAGTGATTAAAACATTTCAATCTGATCGAGGTGAAGATTTTTTGGATCTTACATTCCAGAACTATTTGATAGAACATGGAATTATTTCTCAACTCTCAGCACCTGGTATACCTTAGCAAAATGGTGTATTAGAAAGGAAAAATTGAACCCTATTGGACATGGTTTGGTTTATGATAAGTTATGCATCCCTATCAGACTCGTTTTGGGGTTATGCAGTACAGACTGCAACATATATTTTGAATTGTGTTCTATCCAAGAGTGTTACCAGAACACCTTTGGAATTATGGAATGGTCATAAAGATAGTTTACGCCATTTCAGGATTTGAGGTTGCCCAACACTTGTGCTTGATGAAAATCTTAAGAAACTGGAACCTCGTTCAAAATTGTACCTATTTGTAGGCTATCCTAGAGGAACGAAAGGTGGTTACTTTTACGATCTTAAAGAAAATAAAGTGTCTGTGCCGAAAAATGCTACATTTCTAGAGGAAGACCATATTACAGAGCATAAGGCTCGCAGTAAGATTGTGTTGAATGAACTTTCCACGGAAACTACTGAACCTTCAACAAGAGTTGTTGAAGTTGGTCCATCTAGTAGGTCATGTCCATCTCAAGTGTTAAGGGAACCTCTATATAGTGGGAGGGTTACAAACCCACCTGTCTGTTATATGGGTTTAACAGAAATCCTAGCTATGGTAGCTGGCGGAGATGTTGAGGATCTATTGTCTTACAAGAAGGCAATGGAGGATATTGACAAGATGAGTGGATCGATGCTATGGATCTCGAAATGGAGTCTATGTACTTCAATTTAGTTTGGGATCTTGTAGATCAACATGATGGGGTAAAATCTATAGGGGATTAAATAGATCTACAAGAGAAAATGAGGTGTTGATGGGAAGGTACAAACCTTCAAGGCTAGACTTGTGGCAAAAGGGATATACGCAAGTTAAGAAAAATCGACTATGAGGAGACTTTCTCACCTGTTACCATGTGAAGTCTATCCGGATCCTCCTATCCATTGCCTCATATTATGACTATGAGACTTGACAAATGGACGTCAAGACTGTTTTTTTGAATGACAATCTCGAAGAGACCATTTATATGGAGCAGCCTAAGGGATTCATATCCCAAGGTCAATAATAAAAGGTTTGCAGGCTTAATCGGTCCATCTATGGATTGAAGCAAGCTTTTCGATCTTGGAATATAAGATTTGATAATGTGATCAAATCTTATGGCTTCATCAGAATGTTGATAAGCCTTGTATATACAAGAGAATCATCAACAATTCAGTAGCTTTTTTAGTGTTGTATGTAGACGATATCCTACTCATTAGAAATGATGTAAGTCTACTGACTGAAATTAAGAATTGGCTAGCAGCCTAATTCCAAATGAAAGATTTGAGAGTTTATTTTGGGCATTCAAATCTTTAGAGATTGAAAGAACAAAATGCTAGCTCTATCTCAGACATCGTATAATGACAAAATACTTGCCAAATTTTCGGTGCAGAACTTTAAAAGAGGTTTACTTTTGTTCAGACATGGAGTTATATGTCTAAGGAACAGTGTTCTAAGACACCTCAAGAAGTTGAGGAAATGAGACAGATCTCCTATGCATCGGCTATTGGCAGCCTAATGTATGCGATGTTATGTACTAGATCTGACATCTACTACGGTGGGGATAGTCAGTAGATATCAATCTAATATAGGATTTGATCATAGACTGTCGTTAAGAACATCCTCAAGTATCTACAGAGAACGAGGGACTACATTCTCGTGTATGGTTCTAAGGATTTGATCCTATAGGATACACAAACTCTAATTTCCAAACTGATAAGGATTCAAGAAAATCCACATCAGGATCAGTGTTCACTCTTAAAGAAGGGGTGGTAGTCTAGAGGAGCACCAAGCAGGGGTGCGTTGCTGACTCCACCATGGAGGCTGAGTACGTAGCGGCTTGTGAAGCTGCTAAGGAAACTGTGTGGCTCAGGAAATTCCTGACTAATCTGGAAGTGGTTCCAGACATGTCAAAACCCATCACCTTTTATTTTGATAATAGTGGTATTGTGGCTAATTCTCGAGCCTCGGGGTCACAAATGCGAGAAACACATAAAGTGTAAGTATCATCTCATCCGAGAGATTGTGCATCAAGCAAATGTGATCGTCAAGCAGATAGCTTCAGAGCACAATGTTACTGGTCCATTTACAAAGGCCCTCACGACTAAGGTGTTTAAGGGTCACCTGCAGAGTATAGGTCTACAGGACAAGCCACATACAGTTTTTTGGGTTGTATATCCTAAAACTCGTAGTATGTAAACAATAAACATACATGAAGTTTATTCAGACAAATGTTGTTGAATGAAAATGAATTGATAACTCTAAATCCAATAAACTAAAACTTTTGGCTATTGTAATGAATACTTGGACATTTTGTGGAGACGTAAACTGGATCAAGTTCAAGTAAAATAGCCTAAATAGTCTATAGTACTTGGATTAGGTTGGGTACCTATTTCTGGAGATATTGTTGAATACGACCCACTTTATGATTGTTACAAATGTTGTAAAGTGTCATAAACAATGTGATCAGTTCGTTCATGTAGAGACATGTGAGCGAGGGTGTTCTACACGATGAGATCGTGTAAGACTGACAACGATATAATCACTGTTACTTATTAGCGCCATTTACTGTTAATACTGATTAATTTCACTTCTTGATGACCTAGATAACTTGATCTGAATCTTGAGTTATCTATGAATTCCTATTTATTCGGGATTGTCCCTTAATCTACATAGGATAAGCTCAATAACGTTACTCAATATGCCTCCCATTTCAGGGATAAGATCGGGTAAATAGTTGGGACATAGAATTTGCAAGATGGAATTCACTCCTACCCATTTCAGGGATAGTAGAAAGTTTGTTCCCTTAAAGGCTATCCCAAGTCTTGAACAAAGGGCCCCATCCTCTCGTTGGCCTGAGAGGGAATGGATTTAGTGATTAAGATCCTAATCAATTATTCATTAGAAGGATAGTGGTACTTAAGAAGAAAAAATGTAACTTAGGGGTAAAATAGTAATTGACCTAGTTGAGGTTACAAACAACCTATGAAGAATCAACTTATCGATGACGGTTATATCAAATGGACACATAATATATTTATAATGAGGGGAGTGCAACTACAGGCTATAATGGACAGTTCTGTTAGTTAACGAATATTGATTAACTAGGTTAAAGAGTTTGACCAGTTAGTCTCGTATCGTTAGAGCCCATGATCTGTAGGTCCATCGGGTCTCCTTGCTAGCTCACTACGGACCAAATTGAAGAAGTATGTGAAGTGAGAATTTGAAATGTTCAAATTCGGTCTTCAGAGAAAATTGTATTTTATATGAGATATAATTTACATTTATATAATTAATTATTTTTGGAGAGTATGTTTTAAATAAAATATTAGTATGAAAGTGTTTGAAAATTGATTAATGTGATTAATCAAAAACTAGGTATCAAAGATAATTTAATATGTGATATTAAATTTTTTATTTATTTAATTAAAATTATTTTTATTAAATAACTTCTAAAATATGAAAATAGTATTTCATATTTTTTGTCAAATTTTTTTTTATTATAAAATTTATTTTAATAAAAAATTAGTTAGTAGAAAAAATCCAATTGTTGGATTTTCCCACTAATTAAGTGGGCTTTGAAGTGGCTTATGCTAAACTTGACACATACATTATTCATGCTAATGGAGTTTGAGGTGGAAGCCATGCAAAAAGGGTTTTTGCATGTGTTTTGTTTATAAATAGGTTTTGTTTTTCAAAATTTAAAAACTAATGCTTCCTTGAATATTCAATATATTTCTTCCACAAATTCTCTTTGACTCTCTAATTTAATTAGTGAAACTCCCTATCTTTCACTAAAGTTTCGGTCTCACAGTCGTGTTTTTCAAATGGAGAATAGCGAGATTTACCATTGGTGGTGCCGATTGATCGTGGAGACGAAGATTTTTGTGGAAACTACAGAGGTTGTATCTCTAACTCTCTATGCATGCTTAATCCTTGTTTATTTAATGTCATTAGAGCGTTAATGATGCATTACTTCCACTGTGCATACTTCTTTTTTTCCAATATGAAAATGATTCAAATATTAATTATGTGTATTGGATTCATATAATTAAATTTAATATAAATGGGGTTTATATTACATATTGTTGTTTAGAGAATTAAATCTATAATATTTTTCCCAATCTCTCTTTTCCTCTCTCAATTCTCATTCCCTCTTCAATAATCATAGAGCCCACAAACTCCCGTGATTCTCATCCCAGAGAATATAAAAGGCTCTACTTGGTGGTGTCTAAATTAGGGTTTTGAGTCCGTGGCCACTTAGTAATCATTTTGATTGTGATTTTCCAAATCGAAGAGGATTCATTTAAAGAAGGGTTTTTCAAAGGTAAGGGTCTTCTTATCCCTTTGCTATTTTATTCAATTTCATTTAGCAAGCTGTAACTTTTATTTTGTTGCATGATGATTCTGTAAAAATTGTGAGTTCTGTAAAATTGGGATTTAGGTCTGATTTCCACTTCCGCTTACGAACCTTCATTGATTCCTTCAATGCTAACCTTCAAGCACGGTGTTGGGTTTTATGTCCTAAACCTCGCAGTTTGTAAAAAGATAAACATAATCTATAATTAATAAACTTATTATTGATTCTATAAATTGCAGTAAAAGTCTAAATCCATTAAACTAATATCCATGGCTATTATATGAATACTTGAACTTTATGTAGAGAAATAGCGATGGACCAAGTTCGAGTAAATAGCCAAAACGGTCTATAGTACATAATTAAGGTTGGGTACCTTATTCTGGTAACACTATTGGATGTGGCCTACTCTGTAGCTGTTATGAGTTGTTGTAAAGATACTACAAATGAAGTGACCCAGATTTGTTCATGTATTGACATGAGGAGTGGGAGCATCTTATGCAATGAGTTTGCATAAGATCGGACCAAGAAATAAGTCACTCTTACTTTATAACTCTATTTACTATATAAGACTAACTATTTCACTTAGATGACTTAGGTAACTCAATCTTAATCCTGAGCTAACTATGAATTCTTGTTTATTAAGGATTATCCTTAGATTTGCATGGGTGAGGGTTGGCTCAACAACACCGGCTCAATAAGCCTCCCATTTCAGGGGTAAGACCGGGTAGATAACTGGGGACATAGGGTGCAACCCGATTTAGGGATAGGAGAAAGGTTGTTCTCTTAAGTACTGAATCCAGGTCTTGAATAAGAGGTCCTTCCCTCTCACTAGGCTGAGAGGAATCTAGTTTAGTGGCTTGATCACAAACCAATTGTTCACTAGAGGATCAATAGGAACTTAAGGAACAAGACATAATCTCGAGGGTAAAACAGACATTTGACCGAACCGTTATTACGAACAACCTTTGAATGGTCGACTTACTAATTATGGTTAAATCATGTAGACATAATATATCTACACTGAGGGGAGTGCAACTATGGGCTTTAGTGGAGTGACCCATTAGTTAACGAATGGGGATTAATTCAGTGTAAAGAGTTTAGCCAATTAATCTCAGATCGTTGGAGCTCATGATCTGTAGATCCGCAAGGTCCCCCTACTAGCTCGTAAATGGATTAGCTTTAGAGTAGCGTGATAAGTTAATTTGAAACGTTCAAATTAGAATAAATGGAATTGGAAAATTAATTAAATATTTAAATATGATTTAAATATTAAATTTATGAATAGGGATTCATGAAGGTAGAATTTGTGTAAAATTAATATTTGATATTAAATTAATTAGAATTAATTAAATTGTTTAATAGTTATTTATTATTAATTTATTAGAAAATTAATTTATGAAATTAATTTTTTAAAATCAATAATAATTTTATTTTTGAAATTAAGTTGATTTTGGAAATCAATATTGAAATTAGAAATTGGAAAAACACAAACTTTGGAAATTTGGATTTCTCCACCATCATTCTAGTAGCTCACTCAAAACCCACTTAAGTTTTTTGCTTCAATCTTCTAAGCATGAGGTGTTCTCCATGCAGCCTTCTTCATTGCATGATTGTCCTGCAATAAATAGAGAAGATGGAAGTGGAAATCGGACATGCAAATTGTTTGAAATTAATGAAGTTTTGTTGAAAACTTGAGAGGTCGAAGAAGTGTTCTTCAAGCTTTTGCAGTGAGCTTCTTCTCCAAATTCCCTTCATTCAAACTTACTTTGAGTCCCACAACTCAATCTAAAACTTCAAGAGAATAGTAGGGAAGATCTTGATATGGTTCACAAGAAGAATTGGAAAATATTTGCAGCTAAATTCGAGGTTCAAAAGGTTCTACAAAGGTATGACATGAAACCCTTTTATTATTGTATGAGCATGCTATATTTACAGCAAAAATTAATGAATTAGAATGCTTATTGATCCTTGTTGCTTCTGCTGCATGCTGATATACTCCTTCATACGAGACGTGAGCCGCCTTCCCACGTCGTGTCTCTAGTGTCCAACTAACCTCCTAGGTCAGCCCTATGAGCCAACTTGCACGTCCAACACCTTGGATGTGTCTGTCTTAGCTAACCTCCCATTAGCCTTGGGCGTGCTCTCCGCCCATCGGACACGACCCATCTATCGTGTCATATGCTTCAAGTCTTGGGGGTCTAACACCAAGCCTACAAGTTGCGCCATACACTAGTCTTTGTTTATATTAATATTGTAATATCTTTGAAAATTTAAATCCTATTTGATAATTAGTTAGGCATGATTTTGTGTTTAATTTTCTATTTTTAAAACATATATTTGTTTCTTCTCAATTTTTTTAGTTGTGATTTTACCCTTATTAAATAAACACTTGAATTTATTGTAAAATTCAAAAAATAAAAGGACAAGTATCAATTTATACCTTTAAACTTTGAGGTTGTATCAATTTAAACCCTATACTGATAATTGAATCAATTTAAACTTTGAATTTTGGAGATTGTATCAATTTAAACACTTAGTTAATAATTGTATCAATTTAAACTCTGAACTTTTGAGATTATATCAATTTAAACCCTAAAGTTATTTAGGTGTATCAATTTAAAATTTTGACTTTGTTTTTTTTAAATATTATTAGAAAGTTGTGATAACAAGACATAAAAATTATGAGCAAAAGTATATGTTTATAACCTTAATTTAAAATGAAAAAGAAAACGAAATATTTAGGGAATTCAGTAACCATTTGGTTTTTTTCTTTATGAAAATTTAGTCTATAAACACTTATTCCACCTCTAATTTATTGTTTTATTATCTACTTTTTACCAATGTTTTCAAAAAGTAAGCCAAGTTTTGAATAATTAAAAATAAAAGTCTTCATCTTGAGATTTTGGCTAATATTCAACTCTTAACATAATATAAAAATACATTATAAAAAAGAATACAAAATCATAATAATGTATTCCTAAAAAAAATGTTAGAACCGACTAGCTTCAATGGACAAGATTTGACAGCAGCGAACAATCACAAACGACAGTCATCAGAAAAATGGAACCTGCAAAACAGAAACTTGTTACAGGCTGAGTTGCGGATCTCGCTCTCTTTAAGATGTTTTGTGGCTTTGCCCAAGTGTGCAAGCAGTTTTACGAAATTGCCACGTCGTTCCCAGGATAAAACAACCCATAATAAATAAAATTGTCTCGATCGGAGCTGCATTGTACCCGGTCGAAAAACTCACACCCTTCAGGACTAAGATGCTCAAAAAACCAAAACAGAAAGGAAGAAGAGGTCGAGAGAGAAAATGGAATATTATGAAGATGAATTGAGATATTTGAAACGTTGCACCTTTTATAGGCCCGAAGGCCAACATCAGATCCGAAAAGTTGCGCGAAACAAGTAACTGGCATAAGAACTTTTAGGATGGACAAATGGTGGCGGCGCGCGTGTGAGATGTCCACCATACCCACATTTGCCTATCTCCTCACTCCCTTTAAGACATGAGTACCCCTTGTAGCCCAAACCTATAACTCAAGGTGGGATTATAAGAAGGAGATTCCACTTCCCAAACTAAGCAATGTGGGATTCTAAACAAGCCTTTTTTTCCTTTAAAACTTAAATTTTCACCAACAATCCCCCACTTGAAAATTTAAAAAACATAAGAAAAGTATTTTTCATCGAGCAATATCAATCTATACAATATTGTGCATAAACAAATGTGTCTTACGACTTGAACCTTTACGTAGTGTAGATGATTCAGAATATACTAGAATAACTCATGGTTTTGAACTCTATCTTTAACAATATCTCACACACAACATCATTAGGGTGTAGTTCGAAGGCCTGTGCTTTAACACCTAGCACGTGTATCCCGATTTAGTGAACGCACTAGAGAGTTTGCCTAAAACTCCGTAGGAAACGACCCCCACTTCCACATTCACATAAGTGAGTCTATCAAAAGCACTTTTGTAGCTAGGTACCCCACTTGATATCACGTATAGATCTCATTAAGAACTAAGTTCAACCTGTCTTACGCTTTAAGATATCATGCTCAGACTATAGATCATAGAAGAGAACTCTGTGTTCTTTTTAGCATGATTCACTTCATATCACTTTTGATCAGTTTTTACTCATTGAACTTGTTTCTTGGGATCTCCAGCCTACAGGTTGGCTTTTCCTTACAGGTGATTCATCTCTCTATAGGCATGAGTCCCATCCTTTTTGAGGTTTTGAAAACCTTCTCTCTGGCCAATTCTTTCGTTAAAGGATCTGCCAAGTTTTCATCAATCCATATATGATCCACTCTAACTGCACTAGTAGTGAGGAACTCTCTAATAGTACTATGCTTACGATGTATTTTTCGTCTCTTTTCGTTGTAGTAATGTATCTAAACTTTTGCAATTGTTGCAGTACTATCGCAATGGATCAATATGGCTGGTATCGGCTTTTCCCATAGGGGAATCTCTGATAGCAGACTTTTAAGCCAATCTGTTTATTCACTAGCTATTACTAGTGCTATCATTTCTGACTCTGGGCTAAAGTAGTCTGTTTCTTGGACTTCCAAGAGACAACTTTGCCTACTATATTAAAGATATAGCCACTTGTAGCTTTTGAATCATCCGAGAGGGAGTTCCAGTCAGCATCATTGAACCCTTCTAGACAATAAAAAACTTCTAATAATGTAATCCTAGGTTTTGGGTTTTCTTCAAGTACCTCATAACCCTTTCTATAGCATTCCAATGCTCTATACTAGGTCTGTTTGTAAACCTACAAAGTAATCCTACAACCTAAGCTATATCCAGCAAAGAGTTTGTATAAGATCGGACCAAGAAATTAGTCATTCTTACTTTATAATGTTGTTTATGATGGAATGTAGAAGCATGCAATGGAAGCAATCAGAATCAATAAGTACTCTAATTACATTTAATTTGAGTTCTAAAAGCATGCAAAACAGTTTTTCAACAAATCGAAATTGTTACCTTTGAAGAAATCCTTTGAATCCAAATTTCACCCAAACTTCCTCTTCCATCTGAGAAATTGGAGAGTTTTATGTATCTAATACACGTATCCATTAAACCATAATGTTGAATGCTACTTTAATTGGCACTTGGAAGTGGGCTAGGTCTAGGTTTGAGATCAATCCACAAAGCACATCAAACTTTTGTGGATTTTTTCACTAACCAAATCCAATTTCAAATTGATTTAGTTTAATTCAATTTTGAATTAAACTAAAAAACAATTTCTCAAATTGAATTTCTAATTTTGGAAATTATTTGATTTAAAAATTAATTAAACAAATTTAATTAATTAAATAATAATTTAATGTAAAATATTAAATGAATTAAACACCTAATTCGTACATGAATCCTATTCATGTGATTTATTAATTAAATCAATATTTAAATATTTTAAACTCTCTAGTTTCGTTTAATTTCAGCAAAATTAAACTTTAACTATATCGAGTATAATTATTCAAACCCTAACTGAAAATTTGAACATTTCAAATTGAAAACCCTAAATTCAATTTGAACATTTCAAATTGAAAATCTTAATTCTTGATTTTGAACATTTCAAAATCACTCAATTCACTAATCCAAAGTGTTATTGTTTTATAAGCTAGTAGAGGGACCTTATGGACCTACAGATCATGAGCTCCAACGATATGAGATTAATTGGCTAAACTCTTTAAATCAAATTAATCAATGTTTGTTAACTACCAAGACACACCACTATAGCTCGATAGTTGCACTCTCTTCACTGTAGATATATTTCTGTCCACTTGATTTAACCATAATGAGTAAGTCGACCCTTCACAGGTTGTCCATAATAATGGTTTGTCAAATGTTGTTTTACCCCCGAAATTACATCTTGCTCCTTAAGTTCCACCGATCCTCTAATGAACAATTAGTTTACGATCCAATCATGAAACCGAATCTTTCTCGGGCCAATGAGAGGGTGGGGCCCTTATTCAATATTTGGATTCATTACTTAAGAGGAAAACCTTTCTCCTATCCCTAAATTGGGTAGGTGTGAATTCCGTCTTACATCATATGTCCCCAGCTATCTACTCAATCTTACTCCTGAAATGGGAGGTTTATTGAGCCAGCACTATTAAGCCAACCCTCACCTATGCAAATCTAAGAATAATCTCAAATAAACAGGAGTTCATAGTTAGCTCAGAATTAAGGTCGAGTTACCTAGGTCATCTATTCGAAATAGTCAGTCTTAAACAGCAAACAGTGTTATAAAGTAAAAGTGACTTATTTTATGGTCCAATCTTATGCAAACTCATTGCATTGGATGCCCCCACTTCTCATGTCTCCACATGAATGAGTCAGGATCACATCGTTTATACTATCTACAAAGCGGGTCGCATCCGATAGTGTTACCAGTAAAATATACCCAACCTCATTTGTATACTATAGATCGTTTTGGATATTTTGTAACGCCCGGATCCTTACACCTTATGATCCGACCGCTATGACATGCATACTTAGACTTTTCTATCATAAGATGAGTTCTGGTGAAAATTTTAAAGAACATATCTAAATTTTATTAATTAGATAGAAAAACTATATAAAAAGTTTATTTATCAAAACACTAGGATCCATAAAACATTAACGTGGTGGTACAAAATGCATATGCCTATAATAGTGAGTTTGATGGTTGGCCATTTGAGCGAGTCCAATTCTACCATCTACGCTGTGTCCTTACCTACAAAGTCCGTAAAAATATAGGATGAGTATATAATATACTCAGTAAGTAGTTCTCACGTAGGGTAGTGACCAAATGCACAATCACAAGCAACATGTCATGAAAACATATGGTTGGGATCTAAAACATATTATAACATGTGGTGGTCGGTTATGCTTCCAAGATAAATCTCTCTGCCCTGATAGAAAGATGAGGACCTAAGCGAAAACTAACCAATTTGATGATTAGCGGGTCATGCAGTCAGTAGGGCCAGAGTCACATCCAACATCAACCATTAGCATAAACGTAATATTGGACTAAAGGGGTGCAACCATACATACCCTGCTAGTCCCTAGCGTAAACATAACGTAAGATTAGGCCTGGAGGGGTGCAACCATACATGCCCTGCCAGCCCTTGAAGCATAAATTTTTTCGCCCTGATAGGAAGATGAGGACTTAAGCGGAAACTAACCCGTCTGATGATTAGTGGGTCATGCAGTCAGTAGGGCTAGAGTCGCATTCAACATCAACCATTAACATAAACGTAAGATTAGACTGGAAGCATAACTTACACCTAATTAAAACTTGATTTTAACGTAATCGTGAACAAACATAATGCATCGGGTCCGTTGTAGAGAAACGTGTTTTAAACATGTAATGCAATATAACAATTAACATAATCATGAAACATAATAAAGGTACACTACCATAGAACATTTAAAGAGAGGGTGAGATAAACTACTTACTTTGATCTAGTTATTCCTTATTATTCTTTATGATCTGATGAGTAAAGCTTTCCTTTTTTAAACTAGAAGGAAATTTGGGAAGAAATTTGGGCAGCACCTTACCCGAGCTTTTCTCTTTTAACCTCACAGAACTTCCTCACTCACACTTACTTTTTCACACGATTCTTTGTTACTGAGATTTGTTTGAGAATGGGTTAAATCTTTAGGCAAAGGGTTCTATTTATAGTAGTTTTCAGCTTTTCTCAGTGTGATAAATCATCGTACAGATGGCTTCTTTTAAAATTACCTAGGGTTTAAGGATTTCTCTCAATAAGATACCTAATCTTGGCTAACGTTTTCCCTTACGTCATCATTCTTTGTTTGTATTCAATTTTAGGGTTTTTCCATGTATAATCTATAAGATGTGGCCAAATTCAACGCATAATCCATGTGTCTGTCCAAATCTCGCTCTCTTTGTTCTCAGAATCTCGCTCTCTTCAGCTTTCTCGCTGGTTTGGCTCTCGTGACTCTCGCTCTCACTCCCGCTCTCGCTCTCGCTCCCGCTCCCGCTCCCACTCTCTCCCATTATCTCGCTGAGAATCTCGCTCTCTTCAATTTTCTCTCCAATCTCGCTAGTTTTCACGCATAGTTGCCTTCACTGCTTATGGATTCCACTTCCTCTTTTTAACTATTTCAAATTTTAAGAGTATATGGGCAATTAATTCACCTCCAATTCTTCTAATGAGCAGTGCCCAAACAAAAAGTTATCTACTGCCCATTGTCTCCTGAATTAGCTAGCGTCCAACTTCTAATTAATCCTCCCTGATTCTGCTCCCTTATTCATTATTTTTGAATAAATTTCCTATTTTTCCCTTCTAAATTCCCACCCCTTTAAATAAAATTTCATTCTGCTTAATATTTGACATTTAATTTCCTATATGCGTACAAATCTGAGTTGTTACATATTTACTCGAATTTGATCCATCTTTATGTCTCTACATAAAATTCAAGTATTCATGTAATAGTCATGAATCTTAGTTTATTGAATTTAATCTTTATAAGTGAAATTTACAGATTCAACAATACTTTAATTGAATAAATGGCAATAACATTTTTTTTGCTAAAAGAAAATGTTTAACTTTACAAACTGCAAGTTTTAGGACATACAACCCAACAGTTTACTGTTTAAAACTAACTTTTTCACAGCGATGACTTAGGTAACTTGACCTTAATCCTGAGCTAACTATGAAATCCCATTTATTCGGGATTATCCTTAGATTTTCATAGGTAAGGGTTGGCTCAACAATGTCGGCTCAATAAGCCTTCCATTTCAGGGGTAAGACCGGATAGATAGCTGGAGACATAGGGTGTAAGATGTAACTCACTCCTACCCGCTTTTAGGGATAGTAGAGAGGTTGTTCCCTTAAGTGCTGACTCCGGATCTTGAATAATGGACTCGACCCTCTAATTGGCTCGAGAGTAAAACAACTTTTGACCCAACCATTATTACGAACAACCTGTGAAGGGTTGACTTACTGATTGTGTCCATTTGATATAACCATAATCAGTATACACAATCTCTTGTGTCAAGACTTGGATTCAGTACTTAAAAGGACAACCTTTCTCCTATCCTTAAATCGGGTAGTGTGAATTTGGTCTTGCACCATATGTCCCCAGCTATCTACTCGGTTTTACCCCTAAAATGGGAGGTTTATTGAGCTGGCATTGTTGAGCCAACTCTCACCTATGCAAATCTAAGCAGCATCCCGAATAAACAGAAGTTCATAGTTGGCTCAAAATTGAGGTCGAGTTACCTAGGTGTCAATCTCTTGTGTTATGAGATAACATGCTGAGATTGAACAAAACTAAGGCTGGTTGACTAGAAATATTGAGCATGCACGAGTGTTTTTTTGCTAAGTTTCAAATGAGGAAGAGTTCTTCATCTTGAAACTAAAAACCAAAATTTTCCCTTCAAAATTCCCTAAAAAAATTAGTTCATCTTGGGTTTCACCACCCAATCTATTTCCTAGAGAATAGTAAGGAAGATCCAGTGGTGGTCCACAAGCTTTTGAAGTCAAGATTGAAGCTGAATTTGTGGATTGAAGAAGGTCTACAAAGGTATATCAAAAACCCTCTTTTCTATTCTATGAACATGCTTTCGTAGTTGCTAAAATTGATGAACTAAAGTGCTTAATGGTTCTGTTTTCTTCCGCTAATTACATGCTAATTCCAACACACTACCCATGTCCCATGTTCCCTTCCTTTTATGGAGGGACATGCCCACCAATTCCCCTATTTTAGCTCCATTATCCCACTTACTAAATTTAGAACACCACTACCCTACTTTATAGGAAGCCATTAAATTTGGGACACCACTACCCTACTTTATAGGAAGCCATTAAATTTGGGACACCACTACCCTACTTTATAGGAAGCCATTATCCCACAAACTGAGTGCTTGTCTTTGGAAGCCTTTTTCAACTTGTAACTTCATCCCATGCTAGGCACATGATCTTCACACATTTGAGAAGTCTCCCAACCCTTAAAGGGTCATGTGTGCACAAAGTGCACTGCCCACTCGCGGCTACCAGGATGAGCATCAGACAACATCTCCCGTGCATGTGTCGTCGCTTGGATGCTTGACACACGTCTAGGACACCTATACATCCGCTAAACGTGTATGCGAGCCCAGTGTTGTCTCATCGTGTGATGGGTGCAATGCACCTTGTGTCATGATCGTACTTCTCCAACCGAGCGACATTATGATTCACTCGTCATCTTCGTCAACCTTAAGGGAAGCTTAAGTCCTAATTCATTTTTTGCTCGACTCTTTGAAGCTTCGTCGGACCTTAAGCGAGGTTATTCCATCCTCAACCAAACTGAATCATGCAAAACTGAACTTCATTCGGTCATAACACAGTCGTCCGTATGTGTATTTCCCTCATGTGCAACTCTAACCGACTTGCCCTACTCTAGGCCAAGTCTTGAGGCTCGACCTTGTCCATATATGAGGCTAGGTCATCACAATGCAACGTCACATCTCTCTCTGTCATCTTGGTTCCCAACAACGCATCCTCCATACTTCTGCATCGCTTCGAAACTTCATCAGGATGAGTTTTGACCCTTCGTTAGGCCAAAACAGGCTTATAACCCTTTACTAGGGATTATGGGTGATTCAGACACTTATTGAAGCTTTCCAGGACATAACAATGCTTACTGGAGTTTACTGGCCCACTTCATCGTCTACTAGGCTTCTACCGGCCTAATGGTCTCCTACCGGGCTTTACTTAGCCATGACAATGCTTATCAAGACAACTTGAAGAAGTATTGGGCCAATTGGAAACTATCAAGCCCCACTGATGCTTTAGGATTCCATCCCGAGTGTCAAAATTTCATCAGCTTTCTCTCCTATTCGGGCACGCTTATCAAGAATCATCATCAATTGACCCATGGACATTTATCCAACTCGGGAATTTTTTGGACATCCATCCATCCGGATGTATCGAGACTTAGACCCTTCCAAGTCCTTGTTGAATTAAAACGACATACCAGATGCTACCTTGAACCTCTGGCCCATGGGAAGAGGCACAATGTTGGCACACCCGTGTCGTCCGACACTGTCCATGAGATCCCATTCTCGATGGAAGATGTCCAAGACACTTGTCTTGTAAGTCTCGTCGACACCATGACACACGCATGTGCCATGGGGTATCTCACGTGGGCCATAAGGCCCAGGGGTGGTGGAGAGTTGACACCATGCCTCCCCCTATAGTGCATTCTGAATATTTTCCTCTTTGTCACCCATGTATATGAAATGTGGCGAATGGTCACTCACCAATGTAGAACGCCCGTCTAAACTCCCATTGACATGAAATTCGACGTGTTTTCCTATCTTATCAATATGCATCTAACTCTAGAGCCACCCATCCAAAATTGCGATGGAACCCCACCTTTCGAGGTCATGACTCTAGGGCCCATCTGGCCCCCACTAAGCTTGTTACTGACACCATTAATGACATGGTTGCTTGTCTTTCTACTTAATATTCAACATGACATGTTTTCCCACTTATGTTGGTGTGTCGGATGATGCACCGTCCTCCTCGGTCGCATCATGGAACTTATCTTGGCCCTCTGTCTTTGCCAAATGTGTCAACACTCACGTGTCGCCACTTTACTGTCTGCACAAGTAAGTTCACAATCTACTTAGATTGTGAGACCATGCGCGCGCACATGCCCTGTTGTTGGGCCCTGCACGTACGTTCTTGATGGTGCATGTGGGCGAGCACCCATGCTTGCCTGTCGTGTGTGTCGTGCTAACCTCCAAGCACGGGGCATGGGCCACTTGCCTGCCCATGTCATGCCCCCAGTGTCCTGCTAACCTCCTTGGGTCAGCCCCTTACGCCAGCATGCATGCCCAACACCTTGGGTGTGTCTGTCTCGACTAACTTCCTTTTAGCCTTGGGCGTGCTCTCCGCCCATCGGACACGACCCATTGTCGTCTCATGTGCTTCAGGTCTTGAGGGTCTAACACCAAGCGTACAAGATTTGTTATACACTAGTCTTTGTTTATATTAATATTGTAATATCTTTGAAAATTTAAATCCCATTTGATAATTATATAGGCATGATTTTATGTTCAAAGTTTCTATTTTTAAAACATATATTTGTTTCCTCTATATTTTTTTAACTATCATTTTACCCTTATTAAATAAATACTTGAATTTATTATAATATTCAAAAAATAAAAATGGCAAATATCTATTTGCATCTCTGAACTTTAGGGTTGTATCAATTTAAACCCTATACTGATACTTATATCAATTTAAACCCTTGAATTTGGAGATTGTATCAATCTAAATACTCGATTAATAATTATATCAATTTAAACCCTAAACTTTTGAGATTGTATATATTTAAGCCTTAAACTTATTTAAGTGTATCGATTTAAAATTTTGACTTTCTACTAATATTTTAAAAAACGAAGTCAAAATTTATACTGATACACTTAAATAAATTTAGGGTTTAAATTGATATAATCTCAAAGGTTCAAAGTTTAAACTAATAAAATCATTAGTCGAGCATTTAAATTGATACAATCTCCAAAGTTCAAGGTTTAAATTGATACCATTATCAGTATAGGGTTTAAATTGATACAAACCTAAAGTTCAGAGGTATAAATTGATATTTGCCCATTTTCTTTTCTTTTTTTTTTTTTTTTTTTTTGGATTTTACAATAAATTCAAGTGTTTATTTATTAAGAGTATAATCATAATTAAAAAAGTTGAGAGGAAACAAATATATGTTTTAAAAATAGAAAATTAAACCCCAAATCATGCCTAAATAATTATCAAATGGGATTTAAATTTTCAAAGATATTATAGTATTAATATAAACCAAGATTAGTGTACGACACAACTTATAGGCTTGGTGTCAAAACCTAAGACCTGAAGCACATGACACAAAAGGTGGGTCGTGTCCGACGGGCGGAGAGCACGCCCAAGTCTAACGGGATGTTAGCCGAGACAGACACACCCAAGGTTCGGGTGTCAGGACTGGCGCACGAGGCTAACCCAAGGAGGTTAGTCGAACACTAAGGGTACGACGTGGATAGGTAGCCCACATCTTATGCTTGGAGGTTAGCACGACTGACGCGGCAGGCAGGTGCACACGCGACACACGGACACGCGCTTGCTCACGAGTGCTACTGAGCGCGTGCATGAGGCTTAACGATAAGGCATGCGTGCGCGCATAATGCACAACCCAAATGAAAGCAACATGGCACACGACGAGGCAGCACTAGGCGCCCACACACCAAGCGAATGCACAGGCATCCTAACCGTGCAATAAGCATCCGGGCAACAGCACATGCGCGAGGTAAAACGAACGAGAGATATTGTGTGATGCTCATCTTCGCAACCACGAGTGGGCAGTGCACTTAATGCAACGTGACCCTTGAATGGTTGGAAGACTTCTTAATTGCGTGAAGACCATGTGCCAAGCGTGAGATGAAGTTACACGTTGAAGAAGGCTTCAAAGACAAGCACTCACTTAGTGGGATCATGGCTTCCTACAAAATAGGGTAGTGGCGTCCTAAATTTAGTAAATGGGAACATGAGAACTAAAATAGTGGATAGGTGGGCATGTCCCCTTCCTAAAAGAAAGAAAATGTGGGACATGGGTAGTGGCCCTAAAATTAAGGGAAGTGGGCGGTTAAACTCTACTTAGGCCGCTTCCCCACTATTTCCACGATTTTAGGCTCCTGCCATCTATATAAATAATGGTAGTCTTGAGATTGTCAAGACATCACATTTACTTTAGGATTTAGTGAATTACTCTCCACCTATAAACTCTCTAAAGAGTTGGGCTCTTAATTAGTGTCCCTTTTGTTGTGGTTCTCTTGGCCCTTTGTGAATAAAGAGTTATTTTCATAAGTCTACTCTCTCCATCGCTTCTAGATGTGAGACAACCACATAACGCACTCTAGGGTTCGTGAGACTTAGTAGGTTCCTTTCTGGGGAAAAACCAGGTTCAAGCTTTAAGCTAGTCAAGGCTTCCTTGACGGCGTACAGAAAAAATTTAGACTATACGCATAGCCACGCTTTTGCCTCTTGACACTTGGCCATATGGGGCATTTTTTAAAGGACAACGGCCGCCCTTCAT